>NW_026654271.1:0-9357 GCF_009828535.3 Hylobates moloch
CTTTTCCAAGTATTTTTGGGAAAACCACACAGGGTTTGTCTGC
This sequence comes from Hylobates moloch, assembly GCF_009828535.3. Lineage (NCBI taxonomy): Eukaryota > Metazoa > Chordata > Mammalia > Primates > Hylobatidae > Hylobates > Hylobates moloch. Next base: position 44 of record NW_026654271.1, read on the forward strand.
CCGAGTTTTCAATTTTGATTGTCCTTGAAAGGTCTTTGCCTGGTGCAATCGCATTTCCCCAAGCCTCTCTCAGTTACTGCCAGGCCAGCCCAACTCTGAGAACACCCCTGCTTTCTCCACATGGGGCTAATTTTATTCATAGGAGCTCTGTCCCACCAAGTGGGAGATAATAGAAGTCTGACCAGAGTGATTATTTAAAACAAAATCTAGGCTTCTGGTTCAAATAAAAAAAGAATTTACATGTATCTCTGCTCCATTTTGAAAATACATCTAAATGCAGTAAGAAGTACAAAACAAAAACAAAAGTACAGAACAAAAACAAGTACATAAATAATTGCGAAAAGTTATCAGCCAACCAAAGATACCGTTCTTTTACATTTTGTGTTTCTTTCTTTGTACGGCAAAATAACACAAGCCCATTGTAGCTGGTAGAAGAAAGCAAGATATAGCAAAAAAGGAGTTAACTTCCCTCTCTTCCCATTTCACTTTTCTTACAGATTTAAGGCAACAAATATCAATAGTCTGTTAGGGTCAATGCTCACCTTCACTATGGCTGAGAAAGAACACAGCTAGACCACACATTCACAGATAAAAGCATTTAGTGTAGTCATTAGGCTGTGTTTTATTTTTACAAAAATAATGAAAATACTAGATAACTTGCTTCTTTCATTAAGCATTACAGGCATCTGTTTAGCAGGCACAGGGTCTGAATCATTTTTTTGGGCAGCTGCATAATGTTCTATATGATGGATATTACATGATTCTTGAAAGCACAAATACTGATGAGTGTTCATATTTCCAATTTGTTGCTATTAAAAATAATGCTTCCAGGCCGGGCGCGGTGGCTCATGTCTTTAATCCCAGCACTTTGGAAGGCCGAGGCGGGCGGATCACAAGGTCAGGAGATCGAGACCATCCTGGCTAACATGGTGAAACCCTGTCTCTACTAAAAATACAAAAAAATAGCCGGGCATGGTGGCAGGCGCCTGTAGTCCTAGCTACTGGGGAGGCTGAGGCAGGAGAATGGCGTGAACCCGGGAGGCAGAGTTTGCAGTGAGCCGAGATTGCACCACTGCACTCCAGCCTGGGCGACAGAGCGAGACTCAGTCTCAAAAATAAAATAAAATAAAATAAAATAATGCTTCTATTAATGTCCTTAAATATGATGCTCCTATTTTCATAGAAGATAGTCTCAAAGTGGGATTGCTGAATCAAAAGCATGTGATATTTTTTCTAATAATTGTTTACTCATCACTCTACAAGATGTTATAGGAATTCACTTGCTGAGCAGGTGAAGTGGAAGTGCCACTTTCTTTTTAAATGTTATAACCTAAAAGGTAGTATTTGAAGGTGTATGTGAAGGTGGTGAAGGAGTATGTCATACAATAGGGAACCTGAGATCTGCATAGATGTGCCCTTTTCAAATATACAAAACAGGCAGGTGACCTGCTGATTCAGTAGAAGGCAATAAACCATGCATTCGATTAGAATGACATACATTTAATCACAATTGTCTAATGGTATATGAGGTTTCTTATTTAATCAGTAATGAGTCTACCCAGCAATTCATGTTCCTGGAATCGTGGCTGCCCTTACCAGCACAGTGTTGATTTGAAACTAATCTTTCTATTTTATATACTCTATTTCTGGAGTTAATAAAGGTGCTCTAATGAGTTGTATTTTTCAAAAAGTTATAACTACTGGGTATGATCACTTTAATTTTTAGAGTCTAATGGTGAAAAATATTATCGTGTTGCTGCTTTAATTTGCCTTTCCCTTAATACTAGTGAGGGTTGGCATCATTCAATATGTGTATAGTCTACTTGGATTAATCTTCTTTGACTTTCCTATTCACATCTGTCCATTTTTCTTTTAAGTTGTGTTTTTCTCTGATGGGCTTGAATACACTCAAGATTTTAGCAATATTAACTCTTTTCCTGTCTGAGAAGTCAGAAAAACTTCTACTTACGTATTATCTGTCTATTTTTTAAACATACACATCTGTAAATAATATTTAGTCTACATATATATTGATATATTTGTGTGTATAGTTAATGCATATTGTTATATAGCATAGTTAGTACATATATCCATCATTATACATATTTAACCTACTATGATTAGAAATGTCTACTATTGTTTTTACCCCTGAGTTTCTTTCTTTCCTTCAGTAATGAGATCTTTCCCCTAGCTTTTTCTAATGCATTTTTCCTTCTTCTTTTCCTATATATTTAATCAACATGGACTATGGATATATATATATAAAATATCATATATATAATATCATATATATAAAAAATATCATATATATATATATATGAGGTAAAGGACCTAAATTTGCTTTAATCTTGCCTGTATATCTGAATCATTTTTTAAATAAACACTCTTTATCCACTGAAACAAAATACCATATTAACTTCTCATTTTTACTTGAATCTATTTCAAAACCTTTAATTCTGTTTCATTGAATAAATGGGTCAAGAACACACTATTTTGTTTATAGGAATTTTTTAAATTAAGTTTTACTATCCAGGAATTTTTTATCATAATTTTCTTAGCTATCTTTACATATTGATTATTTCATAATGACTTCAAAAATATGTATCTAGTTTTAAAAATCATTAAGATTTTAATTATTTTGTATTAAGCATTAATTTTGTAAATACTGATATTTGATACTATTATTTCTTATCATTTTCTTCATAGATCTTCCTATTCTTGTTAAAATGAATCATAGATAATTAAACATTTTATTACTATTATGAATATAGTTTTCCTTTATTTCTAATGAGATGTTTCTATTATATTGAAAAGTTAATTTTGGAACAGAATTTTCCAGGTCGCTTCCAAGATGGCCAAATAGGAACAGCTCCAGTATGCAGCTCCCAGCGAGATTGATGCAGAAGACGAGAGATTTCTGCATTTCCAACTGAGGTACCTGGTTCATCTCACTGGGACTGGTTGGACAGTGGGTGCAGCCCATGGAGGGTGAGCCAAAGCAGGGTGGGGCATCGCCTCATGCAGGAAGTACAAGGGGTTGGGGGAGTTCCCTTTCCTAGCCAAGGGAAGCTGTGACAGACTGTACCTGGAGGAACAGTACACTTCTGCCCAAATACTGCACTTTTTCCATGGTCTTTGCAACCAGCAGACAAGGAGATTCCCTCCCATGCCTGGCTCAGCAGGTCCCACGCCCATGGAGCCTTGCTCACTGCTAGCACAGTGGTCTGAGATCCACCAGCGAGGCTGCAGCCTGGCAGGGGTGGGGCGTCTGCCATTGCTGAGGCTTGAGTAGGTAAAGCTGCAGGGAAGCTCGAACTGGGTGGAGCCCACCGCAGCTCAGCAAGGCCTACTGCCTCTCTAGACTCCACCTCTCTGGGCAGGGCATAGCTGAACAAAAGGCAGCAGACAACTTCTGTACACTTAAACATCCCTGTCTGACAGCTCTGAAGAGAGCAGTGGTTCTCCCAGCACAGCGTCTGAGCTCTGAGAACAGACAGACTGCCTCCTCAAGTAGGTCCCTGACCCCTATGTAGCATGACTGGGAGACACCTCCCAGTAGAGGCTGACAGACACCTCATACAGGTGGGTGCCCCTGTGGGATGAAACTTCTAGAGGAAAAATCGGGCAACAATATTTGCTATTCTGCAGTATTTGCTGTTCTGCAGCCTCCGCTGGTAACACCCAGGCAAACAGCGTCTGGTGTGGACCTCCAGAAAACTCCAACAGACCTGCAGCTGAGGGGCCTGTTAGAAGGAAAACTAACAAACAGAAAGGAATAGCATCAACATCAACAAAAAGGACATCCACACCAAACCCCATCTGTAAGTCACCAATATCAAAGACCAAAGGTAGATAAAAACCACAAAGATGGGGAGAAATCAGCAGAAAAGCTGAAAATTCTAAACACCATAGCACCTCTTCTCCTCCAAAGGAACGCAGCTCCTCTCCAGCAACAGAACAAAACTGGAGGCAGAATGAGTTTGACAAGTTGACAGAAGTAGGATTCAGAAGATCGGTAAAAACAAACTTCTTCAAGCTAAAGGAGCATGTTCTAACCCATCGCAAGGAAGCTAAAACCCTTGAAAAACGGTTAGATGAATGGCTAAATAGAATAAACAGTGTAGAGAAGACCTTAAATGACTTGATGGAGCTGAAAACCACAGCATGAGAATTTCGTGATGCAGGCACAAGCTTCAATAGCTGATTCGATCAAGAGGAAGAAAGGATATCAGTGATTGAAGATCAAATTAATGAAATAAAGTGAGAAGACAAGATTAGAGAAAAAAGAGTGAAAAGAAACAAACAAAGCCTCCAAGAAATATGGGACTATGTGAAAAGACCAAATCTACATTTAATTGGGGTACCTGAAAGTGACGGGGAAAATGGAATCAAGTTAGAAAATACTCTTCAGGATATTATCCAGGAGAACTTCCACAACCTAGTGAGGCAGGCCAACATTCAAATTCAGGAAATACAGAGAACACCACAAAGATATTTGAGAAGAGCAACACCAAGACACATAATTGTCAGATTCACCAATGTTGAAATGAAGGAAAAAATGTTAAGGGCAGACAGGGAGAAAGGTCAGGTTACCCACAAAGGGAAGCCCATCAGACTAACAGTGGATCTCTTGGCAGAAACCCTGCAAGCCAGAAGAGAGAGGGGGCCAAAATTCAACACTCTTAAAGAAAAGAATTTTCAAACCATAATTTCATATCCAGCCAAACTAAGCTTCATAAGTGAAGGAAAAATAAAATCCTTTACTGACAAGGAAATTCTGAGAGACTTTGTCACCACCAGGCCTGCCTTACAAGAGCTCCTGAAGGAAGCCCTAAACATGTAAAGGAAAAACTGGTGCCAGCCACTGCAAAAACATGCCAAATTATAAAGACCATTGATGCTATAAAGAAACTGCATCAATCAATGGGCAAAATAATCAGCTAACATCATGATGACAGGATCAAATTCACACATGACAATATTAACCTTAAATGTAAATGGGTTAAATGCCTAAATTAAAAGACCCAGACTGGCAAATTGGATAAAGAGTCAAGACCCATCAGTGTGCTGTATTCAGGAAACCCATCTCATGTGCAGAGACACACATAGGCTCAAAATGAAGGGATGGAGGAAGATCTACCAAGCAAATGGAAAACAAACAAACAAACAAACAAACAAAAAAAAAAGCAGGTATTGCAATCCTAGTTTCTGATAAAACAGAATTTAAACCAACAAAGATCAAAAGAGACAAAGAAGGTCATTACATAATGGCAAAGAGATCAATTCAATAAGAAAAGCTAACTATCCTAAACATATATGCACCCAATACAGGAGTACCCTGATTCAAAAAGCAAGTGCTTACAGACCTACAAAGAGACTCAGATTCCCACACAATAATAATGGGAGACTCTAACACCCGCTGTCAATATTAGACAGATCAATGAGACAGAAGATTAACAAGGATATCCAGGACTTGAACTCAGCTCTGCACCAAGCTGACCTAATAGACATCTACAGAACTCTCCACCCCAAATCAACAGAATGTACATTCTTTTCAGCACCTCATCGCACTTATCCTAAAATTGACCATGTAATTGGAAGTAAACCACTCCTCAGCAAATGTAAAAGAACAGACATCACAACAAGCTGTCTCTCAGACCACAGTGCAATCAAATTAGAACTCAGGATTAAGAAACTCACTCAAAACCACACAACTACATGGAAACTGAACAACCTGCTCCTGAATGACTACTGGGCAAATAACGAAATGAAGACAGAAATAAAGATGTTCTTTGAAACCAATGAGAACAAAGACACAACATACCAAAATCTCTGGGACACATTTAAAGCAGTGTGTAGAGGGAAATTTATAGCACTAAATGCGCACAAGAGAAAGCAGGAAATATATAAAATCGACACCCTAACATCACAATTAAAAGAACTAGAGACGCAAGAGCAAACAAATTCAAAAGCTAGCAGAAGGCAAGAAATAACTAAGATTAGAGCAGAACTGAAGGAGATAGGGGCACAAAAAACCCTTCAAAAAATCAGTGAATCCAGGAGCTGGTTTTTTGAAAAGATCAACAAAATAGATAGACTGCTAGCAAGACTAATAAACAAGAAAAGAGAGAAGAATCAAACAGACAGCAATAAAAAATGATAAAGAGGATATTACTACCCATCCCACATAAATACAAACTACCATCAGAGAATACGATAAACACCTCTATACAAATAAACTGGACAATCTAGAAGAAATGGATAAATTCCTGGACATATACACCCTCCCAAGACTAAACCAGGAAGAAGTTGAATCTCTGAATAGACCAATAACAGGTTATGAAATTGAGGCAATAATTAATAGCTTACCAACAAAACAAGTCCAGGACCAGACAGATTTACAGCCGAATTCTACCAGAGGTACAAAGAGAAGCTGGTACCATTCCATCTGAAACTATTCCAATCAATAGAAAAAGAGGGAATCCTCCCTAACTCATTTTAAGAGGCCAGCATTATCTTGATACCAAAGCCTGGCAGAGACACACACAAAAAAAGAGATTGATGAACATCAATGCGAAAATCCACAATAAAATACTGGCAAACCAAATCCAGCAGCACATCAAAAAGCTTATCCACCACGATCAAGTTGGCTTCATCCCTGGAATGCAAGGCTGGTTCAACATACACAAATCAATACATGTAATCCATCCCATAAACAGAACCAACGACAAAAACCACACAATTATCTCAATAGATGCAGAAAAGGTATTGATAGAACGTATCTCAAAATAATAAGAGCTATTTATGACAAACCCACAGCCAATATCATACTGAATGGGCAAAAACTGGAAGCATTCCCTTTGAAAACCGGCACAAGACAAGGATGACCTCTCTCACCACTCCTATTCAACATAGTGTTGGAAGTTCTGGCCAGAGTAATCAGGCAAAAGAAAGAAATAAAGGGTATTCAATTAGGAAAAGAGGAAGTCAAATTGTCTCTGTTTGCAGACGACATGATTGTATATTTAGAAAACCCCATTGTCTCAGCCCCAAATCTCCTTAAGCTTATAAGCAACTTCAGCAAAGTCTCAAGATACAAAATCAATGTTCAAAAATCACAAGCATTCCTATACACCAGTAACAGAGAGCCAAATCATGAGTGAACTCCCATTCACAATTGCTACAAAGAGAATAAAATACCTAGAAATCCAACTTACAAGGGACATGAAGGACCTCTTGAAGGAGAACTACAAACTGCTGCTCAATGAAATAAAAGAGGACACAAACAAATGGAAGAACATTCCATGCTCATAGATAGGAAGAATCAATATCATGAAAATGGCCATACTGCCCAAGGTAATTTATAGATTCAATGCTATCCCCATCAAGCTACCAATGACTTTCTTCACAGGATTGGAAAAACTACATTAAACTTCATATGGAACCAAGAAATAGTCCACATAGCCATGACAATCCTAAGCCAAAAGAACAAAGCTGGAGGCATCACACTACCTGACTTCAAACTTTTTTTTTGTCAATTTTTGTCACTTGTTACTAAACAAAATTTTCATCAAACTTTGTTACTACAAGGCTACAGTAACCAAAACAGCATGGTACTGGTACCAAAACAGATATATAGACCCATGGAAGAGAACAGAGGTCTCAGAAATAACACCATACATCTATAACCATCAGATCTTTGACAAACCTGACAAAAATTAGCAATAGGGAAAGGATCCCCTATTTAATAAATAGTGCTGGGAAAACTGGCTAGCCATATGTAGAAAGCTGAAACTGGATCCCTTCCTTATACCCTATACAACAATTAACTCAAGACCCAAAACCATAAAAACCCTAGAAGAAAACCTAGGCAATACCATTCAGGACATAGGCATGGGCAAAGGCTTCATGACTAAAACACAAAAAGCAACGGCAACAAAAGCCAAAATTGACAAATGATATCTAATTAAACTGAAGAGCTTCTGCATAGCAAAAGAAACTATCATCAGAGTGAACAGGCAACCTACAGAATGGGAGAAAATTTTTGCAATCTACCCATCTGACAAAGGGCTAATATACAGAATATACAAAGGACTTAAACAAATTTACAAGAAAAAACAACTCCATCAAAAAGTGGGCAAAGGATATGAACAAACACTTCTCAAAAGAAGACATTTATGCAGCCAACAGACACATGAAAAAATGCTCATCATCACTGGCCATCAGAGAAATACAAATCAAAACCACAATGAGATACCATCTCATGCCAGTTAAAATGGCAATTATTAAAAAGTCAGGAAACAACAGATACTGGAGAGGGTGTGGAGAAATAGGAACACCTTTACAGTGTTTGTGGGAGTGTAAATTAGTTCAACCATTGTGGAAGACAGTGTGGTGACTCCTCAAGGATCTAGAACTAGAAATACCATTTGACCCAGCGATCCCATTACTCAGTATATACCCAAAGGATTATAAATCATGCTGCTATAAAGACACATGCACATGTATGTTTACTGCAGCACTATTCACAATAGTAAAGACTTGGAACCAACCCAAATGTCCATCAACGATAGAATGGATTAAGAAAATGTGGCACATACACACCATGGAATACTATGCAGCCATAAAAAAGGATGAGTTTATGTCCTTTGCAGGGACGTCGATGAAGCTGGAAACCATCATTCTCAGCAAACTATCACAAGGACAAAAAACCAAACACTGTGTTCTCACTCATAGGTGGGAGCTGAACAATGAGAACACATGGACACAGGGAGGGGAACATCACACACGAGGGCCTGTTGGGGGGTGGGGTGCTGGGAGAGGGATAGAATTAGGACAAATATCTAATGTAAATGACGAGTTGATGGGTGCAGCAAACCAACATGGCACATGCATACCTATGTAACAAACCTGCATATTGTGCACATGTACTCTAGAACTTAAAAAGAAAAGTTAATTTTGTATATGTATACATTAATTAGGCATGTATGTGGTATAGAGTTGTTAAAAAAATTCAAATATAAGTTACACAACATAACATTTGTTTTCATACATTTTAAGATGTCCAAATAAGCTGGGCATGATGGCTCACACCTGTAATCCTAGCACTTTGGAGTCCAAAGTGCATGGATCACCTGAGTTCAGGAGTTTGAGACCAGCCTGGCCAACATGGTGAAACCTCATCTCTACTAAAAATACAAAACTAGCTGGACGCGGTGGCATACCCCTGTAATCCCAGCTACTCTGAAGGCTGAAGCAGGAGAATGGCTTGAATCCAGGAAGCGGAGGTTGCAGTGAGCCGAGATCATACCACT
>NW_026654272.1:0-5489 GCF_009828535.3 Hylobates moloch
ATCTACTTTTCTCCCACCCCAAGAATATCAGTTCTCAATAGTGCCTGGAATTCCCTCTATCTCACAATTCAAATCCAAGTTCTTCTGACTCTATTCCCTACTCTTCTACTTAAATCGTAGCTGCTTTATGAAGGCACTGGCCCTTGAATTGTAAAATATTAAATGGAACTGTTTATATAATTTATAGTTAAATATGCATTCATTCACATGGAATTTGCTTTCAGTTTTGTATACCTAGTGACTATTCTGTAGTTTTATTGAAAATCAAGTGATACTTCCTGGTTGAAGCAGTGTTGGAAGAAATGGCTCTTTTATCAGAATTGCATATACTGATATTGGCATATTAAGTTTGTTATAATCTCTTGGCTTATATTCTGGGTCCCCTAATTACTCTTTAATTATTTCTCTACAAGTGAAATAATACACATCTTTTATGGTTTTGCTTTATAGGATTTGCCAGAAACTATTCCTTACTTAAAAATTTTTACAGTTGGACATCAAGTGCCTGATGATGAGACTATTTTTAAATTCAAACACGCTGTTAATGGGTTTTGGAAAGAAAATAAAGATAATGGTGAGTTTTTGTTCTTACCTGAACTGTGGTGTGCATTATGAATGGGGTTGGGGATTTTTGGTATTTTTTATAGTTCTAACCACAGACCTGTTGTATTTAATGATGCTAAGGTGATGAAAATGTCAGATGGTGCTAATAGGGTAAGATGTTTTTCCTTTTGTTGATCACAAATAATTTAACTTTGTAATGTTAAATTAGTTTTAGTGCAAAATATGAACTGAACTAGCTCATCTTTCTTTTTTAATTTGAATGGGAAATATATAATAAAATTAAAATGTTATTTTTGTCTTATATATTGGTTAAGAAGTGAGAGGTAGAAGAGAAGATTAAAAAACTCTGAGTCTTAGAGTTACGTGAAAGAGACAAGAAAGGGCAAAGATTAAGAATGGGACAGACCCCTAGAAGCAAAACAAGAAAGAGTGCACCAGTGGAATTGCCCCTTTGTCATATGTATTTAAGATACACGTATACATATGTAACAAACCTGCACATTGTGCACATGTACCCTAAAACTTAAAGTATAATAAAAAAAAGATATTTCTGCTGTTTTTCCGCTTTGAGTACAGATGGGGAAGGATACCACCACCTCTTATTCTTCACACGGGAGAACTTAAGCCAAAGGCTGGTGCTTTCTTGTTCCTGCTTTAAGATTTACCTTACTCTTTTGAAAATAGAACTTAACAGCTTCTTTATCTTAAGGATCCAGTTGCCTTTTTCTGGCATCTCTCTGCCAGAAAGAACACGATATTTGCCATATTTTAAGATTGAAGAGCTTTTATCTTTGGAAAGCCACTGACACCCACAGGACAGAGGCTTCATTTGCCTTTCCAAATTTAGCTTGAGGAGTGTACACTTTATTACATAAATCTGACAGTAAATACTCCTTTTTAAAAAATGTGATGCAGTAGTGGAGAAAGAATAGAGACAGAGGTGGGAAGATAGGGAATGGAAGGTGAGAGATAGAGACTGGATCAGTGGGTTTGAAGATAAAATTTCAAATTGTAACCCAGTCACTCACTTAATGTGGACACTAGCTTTTAATTATGTTAAACCTTGTTCACAGATCTTCCCTTGTACTTTAACTTTAAAACTTGAGAGGTTTGGCTTTCTCATTTGTATAAGCTGTTGTCACAGAAATACTACCTTTTAAGATATGAGGGTACAGCTGATGGCCTATTCACTGCTTCTAGGCTCTTTTGTGTGAAATTTTTATATAGCGTTTCATCTGTTCTGTGAGGGCTAGGAGGTCCTTATGAATACATGAGAACACATTTTTAAATCTTAGTTGTTCACATGTTACACTGATTGTAGTCAATTGGATAGACTGAACTCCATGTTGGTCTTCTGCCTGAGTTGTGCTAAGCCTTGCAGTACTCACTGCCATAGCAGGCTTGGGACCTTGTTTGTAATCAGTTTTGGCTACCTCTGCTATAATCCCTTCTCACAGATACCAGGCTCACTGATAAAAAGAGGACACTACACTCTCCACTGTCTCCTAGAACTAGTAGGGACTGAGAAAATAAATTGATTCAGTAAACACTGAGATCCTTTTAGATTTGTTGTTAGAGCACGAAGACACAGAGGTGATAGCACTCTTTGTTTTTTATTATAGCAGTTCACAGTTACCTAGGAAAATAAACATGTAGTGCATGTGGTTTAAGATGTGGGTTAGGCCGGGCGCGGTGGCTCACGCCTATAATCCCAGCACTTTGGGAGGCCCAGGCGGGCAGATCACGAGGTCAGGAGATCGAGACCATCCTGGCTAACACGGTGAAACCCCATCTCTACTAAAAATACAAAAAATTAGCCGGGTGTGGTGGTGGGCACCTGTAGTCCAAGCTACTCGGGAGGCTGATGCAGGATAATGGTGTGAACCCGGGAGGCGGAGCTTTCAGTGAGCAGAGATGGCACCACTGCACTCCAGCCTGGGGGACAGAGCGAGACTCCGTCTCAAAAAAAAAAAAAAAAAAAGATGTGGGTTAATTATAGAACAAAAAAGCCGGGTTTGGTGGCTCATGCCTGTAATCCCGGCACTTTGGGAGGTCGAGGCAGGCAGATCATGAGGTCAGGAGATCGATACCATCCTGGCTAACATGGTGAAACCCCATCTCTACTAAAAATACGAAAAAAAAAAATTACCCGGGCATGGTGGCGGGTGCCTGTAGTCCCAGCTACTCGGGAGGCTGAGGCAGGAGAATGGTGTGAACCTGGGAGGCAAAACTTGCAGTGAGCCGAGATTGCGCCACTGCACTCCAGCCTGGGCGACAGAGCGAGACTCTGTCTCAAAAAAAAAAAAAAAAAAACACAAAAGACAGTTCATCATAATAAAAGAATAAGTACAGTGAGAATATAGAGGAGAGATTGAGGAAGGCCTGACAGGAGACAACATTTGAGCTGCAGGGATGAGAATTTTGCCAGGATGAGAAAAGGGCAGCCCAGTTTTGGGGATTAGGCACAAAAGGCACAGGGCCTAAAGCCATGGAGAGGCAGCCTCTTGTGTGACTAGAAGATAATGTGAAAAGGCATGGAATTCATATGTTCATTTGCAACAAATCATTATATAACCTATGTTGAAGTCACTTTTCTAGAAAGTGGAAATAGAACAAAGTCCTTGCCCTTATATACTTTACATTCTAGTTGAGGAGAGAAATAAGCAAATAAATACATGGAATATATATGGTGATAAGTGCTTTGGAGAATAACAAAACACAATAAAGGGATGAGGGAAGAGGTGAGTGATCAGGAAGGCCTCTTTATGAAGATGTCATTTGAGCAGAAACTTAAAGGAAGTAATGAACCAAGCCATTGGGTGTCTGGGGAGGAGCGTCCTAAGGCAGAGGGAACAGCAGGTGCAAAGTCCCTGAAGCATGACTATGCTAGGCATGTTTGAGGAATGTTAAAGAGCCCAGTGTGGCTGGAGTGGAGCGAGTGAGGGTAAGAGCAGGAGAAACGGGATCAGAGAGGTTGGGGTTGGGCAGAAGGGAGGTGGATCATATCAGCCCTTGTAAATCATAGTTAGGATCATTGTGGACTTAGATCGGTTGGAAAGACAGATTGATATCAGTTTATGAAGGATTCTAAATGCCGTGCTAAATTTGGGCTTCATGCTATGCTAAATTTAGATTTTTAAGGAAAAACAACCCAGCCAGGCTTATGTTTTAGAAAGATAACATCTGCCTTATGGAGGATCAGTTGAGACAGAGGTAGGGAGATTAGTTTGTTGTAGTAATCCAGGCTGGCAATGATGAGGGCCTTCTTTTTTGAGATGGAGTCTCACTCTGTCGCCGAGGCTGGAGTGCAGTGGCACCATGTTGGCACACTGCAGCCTCCGTCTCCTGGGTTCATGCAATTCTCCTGCCTCAGCCTCCCGAGTAGCTGGGATTATAGGCACCCACCACCACACCCGGCTAGTTTTTACATTTTAGTAGAGATGGGGTTTGACCATATTGGCCAGGCTGGTCTCGAACTCCTGACCTCAGGTGATCCACCCACCTCAGCCTCCCAAAGGGCTGGGATTACAGGCGTGAGCCACCACGCCCGACAGAGTGCCTTCTTTTTTCTTTTCTTTTCTTTTTTTTTTTTTTTTTGAGTAGCTGGGATTACAGGCTCCCACCACAATACCCAGCTAATTTTTTGTACTTTTAGTAGAGACGTGTTTTCGCCATGTTGGCCAGGTTGGAAAGTGCTGGGATTACAGGCGTGAGCCACCACACCTGGCTGATGAGTGCCTTCTTTACCAGACGCTACCTAGTCACGGACACAGATTTTGCAAAGATAAACTACACTCTTTAAATTTAATTCCTCATGTAATTTTTTAAAAAGATGGACTAAGAAGTACTGTGGTGTAATGGGAAAAATCTTAGACTTGATTCTAGTCTTGTACTGTTTGCCTGCTTTGACTTACATCTCCAAGCCTTGCCTTTTCATTGTAAAATGTGAATAGTGCTATTTACCTGAGTACTTCACAGGGCAAGTAGACCTGTGGTATGTGTGGAGCACCGAACAAGAGAAGGAATAGAAGCTCTTTGGGAACTCAGGAGTACTATGGAAACTGTCCTTAATATTCAATATCAAGAGTGAAGGCCTTTTGTTTCATTCAGAAACAAATTTCATTCTTCTCTTAGCCTGTTGTTGCTTTCACTCCCTTTTTGTATCATTAAATCAGTTGCTGATGGGCATTCTGTTTTAAGATAGATGGGTTTGTCTCATTGCAGTTTTAGCTGTTAGTGTCTGACCAGGCCTGCAGTTGACATCATTGAGTCTACTTAGGACTATGCAAAGTTTCCCAGAAGCAGTGAGTTTTGGCTTTCTGTTAGATGATTCTTTATAGTATGTTCCTAGAAAAAACAATTCCTCTTAAGAGTTATTAATTTTCAGGGCAGTGATAATGTTATACACTTGTGTATGTACTTCAGTTACTTAATCCTGTATTTTCTTTTTATAGACAAACTTATTGGTGTCCATTGTACCCATGGCTTAAACAGGACTGGCTACCTCATTTGCAGGTAAGTTGCCAACCCCAGAGGCAGACCATTTTAAAGTTGTTTTTGTCTGTTTACAATGGTAATGTAAGCTTGTTGTAAAAAATGGAACCGGTATAGAAATGCATGAAGTAGAAGGCAGTCTTGCTCCCCACCCAGAGATTACCACCATTAATAATTTAGTACACATGTTTTCAGACTCTAAAAATGCAGATACAAGCATACATGTTATTGAATGGTATAATAGTTAGACATTCTGTTTTTTTAATTTAATACGTGATAGACATCTTTCTTTGAAAATACTTGGACTCCTTATTCTTTTTTTTTTTTTTTTTTTTGAGACGGAGTCTCGCTCTGTCGCCCAGGCTGGAGTGCAGTGGCACGATCTCGGCTCACTCCAAGTTCCGCCTCCCAGGTTCACGCGGTTCTCCTGC
>NW_026654272.1:5499-9351 GCF_009828535.3 Hylobates moloch
TATAAGATAGTCTTGCCAAAAGTCTATAGATGTATGTGGAAGTAGTGAGATATAACAGCTTGAATAGTGAATTTCAGCTTAATTTGCTTTTTCTGGAAAGATTTGCTCTTTGTAGAGTTATTTCTAACAGTTTATCCTCTCCTCAGTATTCAATAGGTGCCGGGGACATTGCTTAGAAAGACAGAACTGCATCGAAGACCTTCAGAATGGTCCTATCAGAAAGTAAGTCGTATGTTATATATGTGAGATTTGTGGGTCAGGGAGATCTCTGTTTATATAATTTAAGTTGCATATGTTCATTCTTCTGGTAGCTTGTTTATTTGTTGGGGGGAGACGTAAACAGGAATGGGAGAAGGAAGAAACTGTTATTTTCATATGCCAAAATATAGTCACTAAATTGACTACTAAATCTGGAAACCAGTAATATTGTGTGGAAATATTCTCTTTAAGGAATTGGAATTCCAGTGTACCCAGGTCAAGTGGTTTTGAAGACTCAGCACATCTCATGCAACCAGTCCACAATAAGCCTGTTAAGCAAGGACCTAGGTATAATCTACATCAGATCCAGGGTCACTCAGCTCCTCGACATTTCCACACCCAGACCCAAAATTTGCAACAATCAGTCAGGTACCTCTCTCTGCTTTCCCTTTTCTAGAATTGAGATAGAAATTAATACTATAGTTAATGAAAACACATTATGATACTGATGAGGAATTCTGTGTTTTTTTTTTTTTTTTTTTTTGAGACAGAGTCTTGCTCTGTCATCCAGGCTGGAGTACAATGACGCGATCTCGGCTCACTGCAACCTTCACCTCACAGGTTCAAGCAATTCTCCTGCCTTAGCCTCCCAAGTAGCTGGGACTACAGGCACCCGCCACCACGCACGGCTAATTTTTTGTATTTTTAGTAGAGATGGGGTTTCACCGTATTAGACGGGATGGTCTTGATCTCCTGACCCTGTGATCTACCCCCTTCAGCTTCCCAAAGTGCTGGGATTATAGGCGTGAGCCACCGCGCCTGGCCGATAAGGAATTCTTGCTGTTCGGTTTGAACCAGGAGATATTATTCTGCTCTGTATTTTGCATTTAGCACTGGAAAATCAGTTACAGGACAGGGAATATGTGACTTTTCAGAGGCAATTCAGAAAGGGACTTAGAAATTTTCATTGATTTTAAACTTAAGCCAAGAGTTTGATGTGGCTATCAAAAAGGATCTTATATTCTTAGGCTACATTAATGTAGTATAGTTTTTAGAATAAGGAAGATTGTTATTTGAGGAGTTGATATGAATTATAAGAAAAATAATAAAATCCTAATAGAGAAATTGCAAAGGATCTGAACAGATAAAACAACAAAAGTATTTTCACTTGGAAAATGGGGAAAACCTCAGTATGGTTAAAGTGGTACATTAGTATGAGTTCTCCAGAATGATAGAACCAGTAGGATGGATGGATGGATGGATGGATGTATGGATGATGGATGGGTAGATGGGTGGGTGGATGGGAGGAGGAGCTTTTTTATTCGGGGTATCAGCTTATGCACTTATGAAAGCTGAGAACTTTCATAGTAGGCTGTCTGCAAACTGGAGAACCGGGGAAGCTGGTAGCATTCAGTCCAACTCAGAAAGCCTCAGAACCCCGGAAGCCAGTGGAGTAACTCTCAATCCAAGGCTGAAGGCCTGGGAATCTGGTAAGGGTTGGAGGACACGGGTGTGAGTCCTCAAGTCCAAAGGCCATGAAGCCTGGAGTTCTGATGTCCAAGAGTAGGAGAAGGTAAGGTATTCCAGCTCCAGGAGAGCACAATTTACCTCTCCTCTGCCTTTTTGTTGTATCCAGGCCCCCAGCCTATTGGGTGGTACCTACCCATCCTGAGAGTGGATCCTCCCACTCAGTCCACCCACTCACACACCAGTATCCTCTGGACACACCCTCACAGACGCTCCCAGAAATAATACTTTACCAGCTATCTAGATATCTCTTAACCCAGTCAAGTTGACACCTAAAATTAACTATCACAAATGACAAGGCATTATTCTTTGACTATTTGACTACTCATTTAGCAACAGTTTTATTAGCTTCTTTATTTTTGGAGATGGAGTCTCGCCCTGTCGCCCAGACTGGAGTGCAGTGGTGCAATCTTGGCTCACTGCAACCTCCACCTCCCAGGTTCAAGCAATTCTCCTGCTTCAGCCTCCCGAGTAGCTGGGATTACAGGCACTGCCACCACGCCCAGCTAATTTTTGTATTTTAGTAGAAATGGGGGTTTTACCATGTTGGCCAGGCTAGTCTTGAACTCCTGACCTCAGGTGAGCCACCTGCCTCGGCCTCCCAAAGTGCTGAGATTACAGGCTCGAACCACCTTGCCCAGCCAGTTTAGCAACAGTTTTTGATAAGCACTCCATTGTAGTGGTTGTCAGGCTGGACCTGGATTTGCATCTTGGCTTTGTTACTCGCCTGCTTTGTGATCTTGGATAAGATACTTAGCCTATCTACATTTCCTTTTTCCCATCAGTCAGATAGATATTTTAATAATACATACCCCGTAGTGGTTGGTATTGACAGTTAACATGAATTTAAACAGTTTAGCACATTGTAGGCCAGGTGCATTGGCTCACACC
The DNA here is from genome assembly GCF_009828535.3 of Hylobates moloch. Classification (NCBI taxonomy): domain Eukaryota; kingdom Metazoa; phylum Chordata; class Mammalia; order Primates; family Hylobatidae; genus Hylobates; species Hylobates moloch. The sequence continues at coordinate 8,116 of NW_026654272.1, forward strand.
TGTAATCCCAGCACTTAGGGAGGCTGAGGTGGGAGGACTGCTTGGGCCCAGGAGTTTGAGACCACCCTGGGCAACATGCTGGAATCCTGTTTTTATTAAAAAAAAAGAAAAAAACTTAAAAAAAATTGACATTTTTAAAAGATGTAAACATTTCAAAAATATGTCGCTTGCGGCACTGAAAATTGGTATAAGCCTTTTGAAGCACAATTTCAAGAGCCATAAAAATACTTTACCTAGTAATTTCATTCTGAGACTAAGGAAATACTTCAAAATACAGAAAAAGCTATATTTACTTAATCATTTGGCACATTTCTCAAATTCCTTTCCATGTGTCAGATGCTGGGCTAGCTCAGGATACAGTAGTATATGTTTTGCATGTTAATCCCAGCATTATTTGTGGTTGTGGAAAAACTTGTAGCTGCTGTATTTCTAACAGTGGAGAATGTAACTAAATAATTATATCCATACTATAACATTTTATAAAGCCATCGAAAGTGTTAGCTCATTTATGATAAGTGAAAATAATAGGCTGTGATTCAACAGTCAGAAAAAGATGCTGGGGAAAAGAACAAAAGGAAATACTAACTAATTGAATTATAGTAAGTGGGATTGAGGGCTGTGTAGCGGGGGTTAGTTTTTCTTTTCTCAGATTTCCAAATTTTCTTTATTTTTTTTTTTCAAGACGGAGTTTCGCTATTGTTGTCCAAGCTGGAGTGTAATGGTGTGATCTTGGCTCACCACAGCCTCCACCTCCCGGGTTCAAACGATTTTCCTGCCTCAGCCTCCTGAGTAGCTGGGATTACAGGCTCCCACCACCATACCTGGCTAACTTTGTATTTTTAGTAGAGATGGGGTTTCTTCATGTTGGTCAGGCTGGTCTCAAACTCCCGACTTCAGGTGATCCGCCTGCCTTGGCCTCCCAAAGTGCTGGGATTACAGGTGTGAGCCACCACGCCCAGCCCCAAATTTTCTTTTGTATAATTACATGAGATTTTCTGGTCTTGCTTTTGAAACAAGTAAATTTAAATCCTAATTTTTCAAATTTGTTGCATATACCATCATTAAAGTTTTTCACACTTTATAATTAATTTATGTATGTTTGTTTATAAAGTGGAAGCAGCTATCTGTTTTCAGTACTAAATAGCTTATTCTGTCTTATGTCAACCCTGCCAGACTTTGGGAGAGAAAGTATTTGATTAGAATAGTATGGGCATGCATTTATCTCTGTAGGGAAAG
>NW_026654273.1:0-1359 GCF_009828535.3 Hylobates moloch
GCTGTGAGCAGTAGCTCATGCCTGTAATCTCAGCACTTTGGAAGGCCAAGGTGGGCAGATAACCTGAAGTCAGTAGTTTGGGACCAGCCTGACCAACATGGAAAAACCCTGTCTCTACTAAAAATACAAAATTAGCCGAGCATGGTGGTGCATGCCTGTGATCCCAGCTACTTGGGAGGCTGAGGCAGGAGAATCACTTAAACCCAAGAGGCAGAGGTTGTGGTGACCTGAGATTGCCATTGCAGTCCAGCCTGGGCAACAAGAGTGAAACTCCATCTCAAAAAACAAAACAAAAAAAACAACTTTCTAATCATAATCTACAAAGTACTATGTGAAATGACATGGCATAAAAATAAAAGTGAGAACACTGTAGCCATAATACAGAAAAAGAAGGTCTGTGATGCATGCATAGTTTGAATACATGTAAGACAAAAAAACTGAAGATAATCAGAAAATAAAGGCAAAATTTATCTTCAAATGCAAGTGTCAGCTGTGCAGCCTGGAAATGTTCTCTCCACATGAAGAGTCAATGTTATTTCTTCACCATTGATATTTTCCATCTCTAACTTGAACTTGCAAACTAACTCCAGCAGAAATTATAGAACACCTGTTACATGAGAAGCACTGTCATTTTTGTTTGCTACATTCAATATATCAAAACATCCTTGCCGGGTGTGATGGCTCACACCTGTAATCCCAGCACTTTGGGAGGCTGAGACTGTCAGATCACCTGAGGTCAGGAGTTCAAGACAAGCCTGGCCAACATGGTGAAACCCCATCTCCACTACAAATAGAAAAATTAGGCAGGTGTCATGGCAGGCACGTGTAATCCCAGCTACTGGGAAGGCTGAGGCAGGGGGACTTGTTTGAACTCAACAGGTAGGGGTTGCAGTGAGCTGAGATCATCCCACTGCACTCCAGCCTGGGTGACAGAGTGAGACTCGGTCTAAAAAAACAAAACAAAACAACAGACAAAAAAAAACAAAAAAAAAAACCCAAAATCCTCATGACTCATGAAGCCTCCAAAGTAGTTACATGAATAAATTGGCTCAACAGATAAATTTACTTCTGTCAATTTCAGAAAGTAAAAGGAACAACAACTAAAGAATAGTAGGCTTATAGAAGGTTCTCCAATTGAACACAATGAAATGCTCTAACTAAAAAAGTATAAATATAATATTTATGGAATTACATTTAAAAATTATTTCATGTGCCCTACTAAATTTTATGAAAATTAATTACTAACCAGATCACAATGAATACTTATTATACTATAAAACAAAAAACAAATTATAAGAAACAGGAAAAGTATGAGTCCGTACAGTAATGAATTAAATAAAAAGTATAGATTTGCATTCA
>NW_026654273.1:1369-1708 GCF_009828535.3 Hylobates moloch
GTGTAGGGCTGCTGCCCAGTATGAATTCTCCTATGGCTAGTAAGGTTTGAGAAATAGTTAAAAGATTTTCCACATTCTTCACATTTGTAAGCCTTCTCTCCAGTATGAATTCTGTTATGTATACTAAGGTTTGATGGCTGGTTAAAAGCTTTGCCACATTCCTTACATTCGATGGGTGTATCTCCACTATGAATTCTCTTATGTTTAGTAATGGTTGATGGGTGGTTAAAAGCTTTTTCCACATTCTTCACGTTTGAAGGATTTTTATCCAGTATGAATTCTCTTATGTGTTGTAAGGGATGAGGAGTTGCAAAAGCCTTTGCCACATTTTTCACATTT
>NW_026654273.1:1718-9348 GCF_009828535.3 Hylobates moloch
GTATGAATTCTCTTATGGTTATTAAGGTTTGAGGACTGATTAAAAGCTTTGCCACATTCCTCATATTTGTAGGATTTCTCTCTACTATGAATTATCTTATGTTTAGTAAGGGTTGATGGGTGGTTAAAAGCTTTGCCACATTCTTCACATTTGCAGGGTTTTTCCCCACTATGAATTATCTTATGTTTAGTAAGTGTTGATAGGTTGTTAAAAGCTTTGCCACATTCTTCACATTTGTAGGGTTTTTCCCCACTATGAATTCCCTTATGTGTAGTAAAAGATGAGGAGTTGCAAAAGCCTTTGCCGCATTCTTCACATTTGAAGTGTTTCTCTCCAGTATGAATTTTCTTATGGGTAGTAAGGTGTGAGGACTGGTTAAAAGCTTTGTCACATTCTTCACATTTGTAGGGTTTCTCTCCAATATGAATGCTCTTATGTGTAGTAAGGTGTCAGGACCAGTTAAAGGCTTTGCCACATTCTTCACATTTGTATGGTTTCTCTCCAGCATGAATTATCTTATGTGTAGTAAGGTATGAGGACCAGTTAAAGGCTTTGCCACATTCTTCATATTTGTAAGAATTCAGTCTAGTATGAAGGCTTTTATGTTGAATTAGATGTAAAAACATGCAAAATGATTTGTCACATGTGTTACATTTAAAAGGTTTCTTTTTAGTATGTCTTATCTTATATCTATTTGAATTTGAAAATTTATAAAAGACTTTTACATATTTATAACATAGAAATGTTTTGCTCTGGGTAGCTGTGAAACATTTGTTAAGTTTCTCATAAACTCTTTTGTGCATTTTACAATCATCCACAATTTTACAGTCTTTTCTTAGTGGTAAATTCTCATCTCCACATTTTCTATATCTTCTCCATATCACTTTTTGAAATGAATTTTTTATGTTCTGCTCTGACCAAAGGTCTTGGGCAAAATAAGAACACGTAACTGAAAAAAATAAAAATAACAAATTACTCCACTTGCTACACTAAGATTTGTATACTCTACATATCTAAACTATAAAATTATACAAACTACATAAGCAAGATGGCATAGAAAAGTACCACAGACTCTAATTCCTTCATAGACATATAAATTCAAAAAAACACACTGAACAAAATATATTTGTGAAAGATTTATAAATGAGTTACTTGTGTGCAGTACCCCAGGTGAGCACAATGCAAAAAGTCACATAGAAGGAAAAGCCTGAAACATTTACCCAACAAAGCTCTTCCTGCTCCCGAAACATAATATAGTGCCTTTAGAAGTAAACTGTCAACTCCTGTGTTTTTTTTTTTTCTATTTGTGGCTTTTCACACATTGGTTTCTGTCTCCCATAACATTAATTACTAAAGGAAGTGGTGGCTGATATGGTTTGGTTCTGTGTCTCCACTTATACATCATTTTGAATTGCAGCTCCCATAATTCTCATGAGTTGTGGGAGAAACCTGGTGGGAGGTAACTGAATTATGGGGCCGGGTATTTCCTATGCTATTCTTGTGATAGTTAACAAGTCTCAAAAAATCTGACAGTTTTTATAAAGGAGAGTTCCTCTGCACATGCCCTCTCTCTGTCTGCCACCATGTAAGATGTCACTTTGATTTTCCTTTATTTTCTACCATGACTGTGAGGCCTCCCCACTTATGTGGAACAGTGAGTCCACTGAAGCTTTTTTCTTTATAAATTACCTAGTTTTGGTATGTCTTTATTAGCAGAATGAGAACAGACAACTACAGTGGTGTTCTTTAGAATGACAGTTTGAGTCAACTAAAACCAAAAGTAAATGCTACAGCAGTAGACAGACTGCAGTACCACAGAGAAAACACATGTAGAAGATGATGACTGGTCATTAAGAAGAAACGCTAATAAATTTCTTTAACTAAAAAATGAACACAAAATTTCAGACAAGATACATTCTAAGAACATGTTTGAGAGATTCCCAGAATCTCTAGCTAAAACAATTGGTTTCGGGCTATGACAGAAAATAAGCTACATTATAAAGACTGTGACAGATAGCTCTTTTAAAATGTCCAAATCTCAATCAAAGATTACAATGCATACAAACTATTACAGCAACATAGCCCCATATAAAAATTATAAAATGCTCAGAAAGCAACCATAAAAAATAAAGATGCATAATTTAAAAATTTTTAAGTAAATTGAATAATAGTGAGTGAAACAGGAAAACAGACAACTATAAAAATTGAATAACAAAAACATTAAAATATCAAAAAATTGTACAGGCAAAAAATACAAAAAAAATAATAACTAAAAATCCTAGAAGAGGCCAGGCACAGTGGCTTATGCCTGTAATCTCAGTACTCTGGAATGCTGAGGCAGGTGGATCATGAGGTCAGCAGTTTGAGACCAGCCTGACCAACATGGTGAAACCCCATCTCAACTAAAACCACAAAAAGTAGCTAGGCATGGTGATGTGCACCTGTAATCCCAGCTACACAGGAGGCTGAGACAGGAGAATTGCTTGAACCCAGGAAGCGGAGGTTGCAGTGAGCTGAGATCGTGCCACTGCACTCCAGACTGGACGATAGAGCAAGATTCCATCAAAAAAAAAAAAAAATCCTAGAAGAAAAAAATGATGTAAAAATGCAGAAGCTCAACAAACAAACTAGGATATGCATAAAGATATTTATAACAAATATATATATGAACGCAATTTCAAAAGTCACAGACAAAAAGAAAATCTTGGGGGCTACAAGAAAAAAATGATGTGTAATTTACAAGCACAGTCTTATGAGATAACCAGTGAATTTGCCAACAAAAAAATTGCAGGTCAGAAGGGAACTGTGTGTTATAGTCTAAGTCCTGAAAAAAAAATCTGTTAAGTGAGAATAATACCAACAACAAAACTGTTCTACCAAATAAAAAGAAAAAATCTTCCAAAATAACCAAACTCTGAGAAAGTGTATTGGCACTGCATGTGCCCTACATATCAAAGATGACAAAAAGAGTTCTTTTCACTGAAAATAACATTATGCAAGAAAACAACACCTAATTATATGAAAACATATCATTCTGGGAAAGATATGCCCATACACAAAAATAGAATTCCATAACATTATCATAAAAGTGCAAAAAAATTTTAAATTATTGTTTAAAATTTTTAAGATAAAAGCATAGAAATTTCTATAAACATCTGTTAATGAATGTACAACATAAAGAGATATAATTAGCAACATAAATAACAAGTGAGAGCAAATGTAATGAGGAGGAATATTTGTTTGCAACTGAAGTTAATTTTTTACAAGATTAAAGTATATTGTTGTATCTTAGAGGTTTTATGTAATCCCCAAGGAACCACAAAGAAAACACCTGTATAGATACATAAAAGAAAATAAGAAAGTAAAAGCATATTAATACAGAAATTAAAAAGACACAAAGAAAGGCCAGAGAGGAAATTAGGAACAAAGATACAAGAATCAAATAAAAGAATTAATAAAATAGCATTAGTCTATTTAATTATATATATACACACACACACATATATAACTTTCCAATCAAGAGATATACTTACAATAAAGAGATTTATACAACATATTTAAAAAACAAAGACCCAACTTGCCTTTCTACAAGTCATTTCAGATTTAATGGCAGAAAAGAAAAAAAAAACCTGAGAGCGGCAAAATAGAAGTAGATGTTCCATGCAAATATTAACAAAATGTAGAACAGGTCAAAATAACATACAAGCTATATCTTAAGTCAAAAACTATCATAGTTTATAAAATTTACTTGAAGTCCAAACTCCAAAGATGTAAAGAAAGATATTAAGTAATAACAGGTACAGTCACTGAGAACCTCTGACAAAGTTTTATGTACATTTGTGTGTGTGTGTATCTCACATTATGGTTCGAAGTATATAAAGCAAATATTGGCAAAACTAAAGAATCACAGAGCATATATTAGTAGGATACTTCAATACCCCACATTCTATAATAAAAATGAAACAAGACAGGATATTAGTAAAGAAAGAGAGGACTTGAAGGCAGTATAAAACAATTATTCCTAACAGAGGTATAGAGAACACTCCTCAACAACATCAGGATACACTCATCTCAGTACCTCATACAACATTCTCCTTGATAGACCACTTCTTAGGCCAAAAAAGAAGTCTTAACAAAATTTTTAAAACTGAATTTTAAAAAATTACTATCATCAAAATTGAATGAGAGTATAAAAACCACAAAACACTGAAAAATTCAGAAATATATAGAAATTAAACAACAAACTCTTTAACATGCTGTTGTTGAAAGGCTGAAATAATTAATATGAAGATGTCCATACTGCTCAATGTAATCAACAAATTTAATACAATGCTTTTGGAATTTCACATGGGATTCCTGAAGTAATGCAAATTTCTGTCACCAAAATCATTCAGTAGGTATAATTTGAAAATACTGGAATATCATTCAGTTTTCAAACACCAGAAAATATTCTAAGTATAAAGATAAATTTTAATGACATTATGCAAAAAGAAATGAGCCAGCCACAAAAAGACAGAGATTGTATAAAATACATAAAGTAGCCATACTCTCAGAAACAGAAAACACAGTGGTTTGAAAAGTGCCAAGAAATGAGAAAAACTCATGTTGCGTAACGTGTATTGAGATTTGGCTTTGCAAGATAAAAACATTCTAGCAATATGTAGCATAATGATGTCAATGTAATTAACATGACCAAAATGAATATTTAATAATATTGTATTATAAATTTTGTTATGTGTTTCTGACAAGTAAAAATGAACAATAACTAGAACAGATTCAGATATGTGATAGTTTTAAAACTATCTTCAAATCTAAGATTTTCTCCCGGTCAGGAGCAGAGGCTCACACTGATAATCCCAGCACACTGGGAGGCTGAGGCTGGTGGATCATGAAGTCAGGAGATCGAGACCATCCTGGCCAACATGGTGAAACTCCATCTCTACTAAAATATAAAGAATTAGCTGGGCATGGTGGTGCACACCTGTAGTTGCAGCTACTCTGAAGGCTGAGGCAGTGGAAACACTTGAACCCAGGAGGCAGAGGTTGCAGCAAGCTGGGATTGAACCACTGTATGCCAGCCTGGTGACAGAGCAAGAGTCCGTTTTCAAAAAAAAAAAAAAGATTTTCTCCCACACAAAAATAATACAGATTCACAGATAGGTGTTGAAATTAAAAAAGTTTTATGACTACTCGCTTAGGGTTAAATAGTCATCCACAATAAACCCACACAAAGAATATACTAGTCATAAAAAAAATAGAAGGATAGTATTTATCCAGGCAAAAAAACAGAGATAATTGTATTGGCAATAGACATATGGCTGATACATATTTGATTTTGCTCCATAGTGTCTTAAATTATAAAGAGTTAAATATTGTCATACACAATTATAAACTAATCAAACCACAATTAATTGGTGTGAGGTGGCATACCCTAAAATATATAACACAAAAATATAACTGTCAAACAAAATTATAAATGGAATGTAAAACTGATTGAACACCATCAAGTAGATCAATATATTAACAAAAGGAATCTTAGAAGACTACAGGGAAAAAGTAATACAAAGGTTACTTGGAGATAAAAATGTCAAACAACTTTCCAAATTTTGATGCAATAAAAAAAATTCTTAGCACTAATTCTTGATTCTAAATTATTTTACTTCAAAAAGAAGATACAAGTAAATACTTTCCAAAATAAAAGGTAAGAGTGTTCATCATTTCTGCTATAGTCCTACAAAACATGCTACATGGTAGACAGGCACAGTGACTCATGCCTGTAATCCTACAGCTTTAGGTGACCATGGCAATGAGATCACTTGAGACCAGAAGTTCAAGATCAGCCTTAGCAACACAATGAAACTGCATATAAAAAAAGAAATGCTAAAATGAGTCAATTTGCTGAAAAATAAAATGATACTGAACAGTTTCATAAAACCACCTACAAATTTAAAGCTCTCTACTAATTATAAAGACATATAGAATTCTTTACTATCATAATGGTGGTGCATAAAACTCTTAAGGTTGTACAGAACATGATAAACAAAATATAAATCTGTTACTAGGTACACAATATAAAATAATTTTAATATCAATAATGCACTGGAAAATACAGAAGTATAGTTTTTGTATTCAATTGAAGTTATGAGATTAAAATACATTATTTTAACTTTAAGATGTGTTATGTAATCTCCATATTTTAAGATTACAAAATATTCATAAAAAACATGTAAAACAAAATTAAAAAATCAAAACCACTGCAAAATTAAAATAAAAATTAAGGCAGCAAAACAGGAAATGAGAAAACATATCTACAAAAAATACATAAATCAGTGATAATAAAACTGGTAAAAGTGACTCCATTTTTTAAGCAATTATTTAAAATATAAATTAACTAAACCCCTTAATAAAAAGAAATGTAATCTCAGGACTTTGGGAGTATGACATGGACTGAACATTTGATCCCAGGAGTCTAAGACTAGCCTGAGCAACAAGAAAAAACCCTGTCTCTACAAAAAAATACAAAACAAAACAAAAAAACTGGCTGCATGTGATGGCATGTATTTGTAACCCAGCTGCCTGAGAGACTGAAATGAGAGGATAAAACTTTCAGAGATTGAGGCTGCAGTGAGCCATGATCACACCACTGCAAACCAGCCTGGATGACAGAGTGACACTCTATCTCAAAAATAAGTGAAAAAATAAATTAATTAATTAAATTATAAAAAGAAATAGGAATAAAATGCCTGAGTGTTTAAAAAAATGCATACAACACGGTGCCTACCAGAGACTTATTTTAGCATTGAGTCAAACAGGCTGAAAGTCACAGTGGAAAAAATTTATATTTCATGCTAATAGTAAGTACAAATTGTTTAGCTGGTCATAATTATATTAGACATTATATGCTTTAAGTCAAGTACTAGCATGAGACAAAGACATATAATGGCAAAATGGGTTAAGTTACTAGGAATCTATAACTATTATATTTCTCTATCTATATATAACATCAGGGCTTTAAAATATATTAAGCAAATGTTAAGTGAAGAAACAACTACATAGGAACACAATTGTAGACATCAAAATTGCATTTTCAATAATAAATAGAACATTCAGATGAAAATTCAGTAAGAAAACAGAAAACTTAGACAACATTATAGACTGCATTAATCACTTTGCATATAGAGGAATATCTGAAAGTGGATCATTTATAAAGAAAAAAGGTTCATTTGGCTGCCAAGTAAGCAGACTGTACAAGAAGTGTGGCCAGCATTGGCTTCTGGTGAGGGTCTCAGGAAGCTTACAATCATGCTGGCAGGCCATGAATAACTGGACATATCACATGATAAGAGACAGAGCAAGTGTGAGTGAAGAAGCCATGTTCTTTTAGGGAAACAACTCTCACTTGAATCAATGAAGTGTAAACTTATTGATTACCAAAAGGATTGTGTCAAGCCATTCATGAGGAATTTACCCCTATGACCATAACCCAAACACCTCCCACCAGGTTCCACATCCAACATTGAGGATTATAATGCAGCACAAAGTCTGGAGAACATGAACATCCATACCATATCATAGACCAACTAGGCTTAACAGACATGTACAAAACTTTCCAATCAAAAGCAAGAGAATA
>NW_026654274.1:0-9346 GCF_009828535.3 Hylobates moloch
TGATCTTGTGGCCCCCACCCAGGAACTGACTGAGCACGAGAAGACAGCTCTGACTCCCTGTGATTTCATCTCTGACCAGTCAGCACTCCTGGCTCACTGGCTTCCCCCAACCCACCAAGTTATCCTTAAAAACTCTGCTCCCTGAATGCTTGGAGAGACTGATTTGAGTAATAATAAAACTCTGGTCTCCCACACAGCTGTCTCTGCATGAATTACTCTTTATCTATTGCAATTCCCCTGTCTTGATGAAGTGGCCCTGTGTACGCAGCAGGCAAGGTGAATATCTTGGGCGGTTACAGGATTACAGGAATGAGCCACTGCTCCCAGCCCTGATTCTTTTTTTACATAAAAATATCAGTAACAAATCAATCCATCATGGCTTTTGTCAGATTTTTCTGCTGACTTCAATTAGACTTCAACTTATCTCAACCCCAACCATAAAGCTTGGCTCCCAAATTCTTTGTAGTAAAGAATTTGGCCTTACCCAAAGAAAATATCTGGCTTTTACTCTAGACTTCTAGGAGGTACTCTGTCATACCTGAGAGGAGAGTCTTTGTTTAGGATGGCGGATGGCCACACCAGATTTCAGGGTGGGGTTTATCACACCCAACAGTCTTCGGGTGGGAACGAGCCATACCAGAAAGGCCGATGATGTGACCTAGGGTCAGGGCTTTGGGTCTTGCAGTATCATAAAAACTGAAGTCTGAATTCAACCACATGGCAATCAATCAGTCAACCAATAAATTAATCCTGCTCATGTAATGAATCCCCAATAAAAATTCTGGACACTGAGATGGGTGCAGTGACACACGCCTAAAGTCCCAGCTACTCAGGAGGCTGAGGCAGGGGGATCACTTGAGCCAAGGCGTTCAAGACCAGCCTGAGCAACATACCAAGACCCTGTCTAAGAAACAAAATTTTTTAAAAAAAATTTAAAACCCCACAGGTCAGGCAAGATGGCTCACACCTATAATCCCAGCACTTTGGGAGGCCAAGGCGGGTGGATCACCTGAGGTCAGGAGTTTGAGACTAGCATAGTCAACATGGCGAAACCCCATCTCTACTAAAAATCCAAAAACATAGCCAGGGGTGGTGGATCACGCCTGTAGTCCCAGCTACTTGGGAGGCTGAGACAGGAGAATTGCTTGAACCTGGGAGGCAGGGGTTGCAGTGAGCTAACATCGTGCCACTGCACTCCCGCCTGGGTGACAGAGTGAGACTCCATCTTAAATAAGTAAATAAATAAATGAAACCACAAAACTCTGGACACTGAAGCTCAAATGAGCTTCCTGGTTGGCAATATTCCATGCACATTGTCTCACATGGATGCTGAGAGGGTAACACTTCCTGACTTCAGGGGGATGGGACGATGGACACTTCACAATTGAAAACCTCTCAGATTCTGTTCTGTGTGCCTCTTCCTTTGGCTGATTTTTATCTGTATCCTTTCACTGTAATTAAACTGTCACTGGGAGAATAATAGCTTTCTGTAAGTTCTGTGTCTTTATAGAATCCTAGCATCTGAGGGTAGTTTGGGAAACTCCTGAACTTGGAGTTGGTGAGGGCCGTCTTGAGGATTAGCCCTCAGCCTTTGAAGTCTGGCTGATGGAGTAGTGCTCCTCTTCAGCTCTCCCACAGCACTTGGTCACCATCTCTATCACAGCATCTAACATGTGCTTTTCGTTGTAGTGGCAGGGCAGTAATGAGGGGGAAACTGAGGCTCAAAGGGATAAGTAAATTGCTCAAAGCCACACAGTTAATAGAGCCAAGATTCATTGAAACTTAGTCATTCTAGCTCCAGAGTCAAGCTTCTAATCACCACATCACTCTGCCTCAGCATTTGTTGCCAATAATAGAAACAAAACACAAAGATTAAGCTTAAATCCCGTCCCCCACAAAAAAAAAATAACAAACAAGGAATTCATGGTTGTCAGTTTTCCTCCCCCGCCCCTTCCTCCTCTCTCTTTTTTTCTCCACTCTGCCTCTGCTTTTGCCTGTGCAAGACTAATGGAAACAATAGACTTCAGTACTGGGGCTAAGGTAGGAATGAATGCATAGATTTCAAAGGGAAAATCCACTGGACCTATAGCTAATGGGATTTGAAAGATAAAGAAGGAAAAATCAGCCAAACCTTTGAAGTTTTTGACCTGGTTAACTTGGAGGGTGTTATCGTCCATGATAGTGGTGATTTGGAGAGAAGATAATAAATTTATTTAATTTGAACTCAAATAAGGTAATTTATGTACAATAACATTTACACAGGGTAAACAGATTGATGAAACCAGTTGATGCCTTTTGGCAAAGGTATGTATTGTGTGCCCACCACCTTAAAACCAAGATACAAAATTAGCTGGGCATGGTGGCATGTGCCTGTAGTCCCATGTACTTGGAAGGCTGAGGCAGAAGAATCCCTTGAGACCAGCAGTTCAAGGCCACAGTGTGTTTGTATGATTGTGCTGGTGAATAGTCACTGCACTCCAGCCTGGGCAACACAGTGAGACGCTGTCTCTGAAAAGAAATGTGTGTGTGTGTGTGTGTGTTTGCCAGTCCCCAGAAAGTTCCCATGTGGCCCTTCTTTCCCTTATCATGCCTAATAACCATTAATTTGATTTCTATTACTCTAGATCAATTTTACCTGCTCTAGAACTTTATATAAACAATCATGTTATGTACTCCTTTGTATCTGGTTTCTTTTGCTCAGCATAATATCTGTGAGATTCATCTATGTTACTTCATATATCAATAACATTTTTTTGGCCAAGAGTATTTCATTGTATGAATATATCACAATTTGGTTATCACTTTACCGGTTCAAGAACATTTGGGTAATTTGCAAATTAGAGTAATTATAAATGAAGCTGTCACAAACATTGAAGAACAGCCCTTTCATGGACAGACAGATGTTTTCATTTCTCTTCTTGTGTGTAAATACCTAGGAAGCTGAATTGCTGGCTCGTAGGGTTGATGTATGTTAACTTTTCAAGAAACTGCCAAATGGTTTTCTGGAGGGGTTGCCCCATTTCATATTCACACCAGCAACGCATGAATATTCTTGTTGCTCTCCATCCCTTGCCAACCCATGTTATTGCATCTTTTCCATTTTAGCTATTCTAGTGATTTTGATAGGGATGCGTTAAATTTATAAATCAATTTGGGAAAAATTGCCATCTCAACAATATTGAGTCTTTGAATGTGAACATGGAATGTCTTTTCACTTATTTAGATCTTCTTTAATGTGTCTCATTTATGTTTTGTAGTTTTTAGTGTACATTTTCTACTTTTTTATTAAATTTATTGCTACATATATTTTTTGTGCTACTACAAATGAAATTGTTTTCCTAATTTTATTTTTTGATTGTTTGCTGTTAATATATAGAAGTATAATTGGTTTTTTGTGTATTGTTCTTGTATCTTATAACCTCACAACCGTGAGGATAATGGAATAACCTCATTAATTCCATTAGTTTTTTGTGGATTCCTTGGGATTTTCTACATACAATATTGTGTTATTAGTGAATAAAGACAGTTTTACATATTCCTGTCCAATCAGAAAGCATTTATTTATTTATTTACCTTATAGAAGGGTAAGAGTAAACATCCTTGCCTTGTTCCCGACTTAAGGGAAAAGAATTTAGTTCTTCATTATTAAGTATAATGTTAGTTGCATGAAATTACTCTCCAAGAATTTTCAGAAACACAGCAAGTGAGACTGTTCATCTTGACGACAGTGTTCTTTGTCCCCCTAATTGGCTCAGATAAACCACAACTACAATACTGGAACCAAATATTTTGCAAGCTGGGAAATATCAGAGGCTGGAAGGAGAAGACAGACAGAGACAGAGATAGAGATAGAGAAAGATATAGAGATGATACAGAGACAGAATGGTAAAGGCATGAGTGACTCATCTAAATGACATCAGCCAAGTGGATTCTATCAATGGGTTGTAACCGAGATGGCTTGGAGGGCCCGGACAGGAAATGGTAAAAATCAAGAGAATGCCCAGTAGCTTTCCCTCAGCATGAAGGACCTTATCTCAAAATAAGAGTAAGTGCTAACTTACTCTGAGGACAGGGAAAATAGAGCCCCCTGAACCGGCATTATCTGTGTGGGAAATGCCGTTGGAAGGACTGGGACAGGATGTAGACATGCATTAAGGGAGGGCAAATCCCTTCAGTGTGAAAGCAGAGCTTGAAATATTACATTAGCCAAGTGTACCAGCTGCCCTGCCCATTAAATATTCATGCTAAAATCCCTGTCAATCAACAGAAACAACCTTGTCCCACTCAGACCTGCTAAAGAAGAGCTGTGCAGGTTATTCAGCAAATAGTAAGGGGAAAGGGACTTGGCTTTTGTTGTCCACAGTGATGCCAAAGAAGCATTCAGTATTGAAGGTCACACTGTTCCCTTCCTTGTCTGTCTTTGGATTGAATGCTTCTGGGAGGCTGGGGAGTGTGGCTGTAGTTCTCAAACTTGGATGTCTATGGGACTGAGCTGTAGCCTTGTGAAATGCAGATTTATGGGCTCCCATTCTTGCTCCCACTCCTTGTCTGATTCCATAGGTGAGGGTGGGTTAGGGGAGAGAGTGTGCATCAGGTGATTTTGGTATGTGTAGCCTGCAGGCCATTCCTTGAGAAACACTGGGCCGGTGCAGTGGCTCACCCTGTAATCCCAGCACTTTGGGAGGCCGAGGTGGGTGGATCACGAGGTCAGGAGTTTGAGACCAGGCTGGCCAACATGGTGAAACCCTGTCTCTGCTAAAAATACAAAAATTATCTGGGCGTGGTGGCACGTACCTGTAATCTCAGCTACTCGGGAGGCTGAGGCAGGAGAATCACTTGAACCCAGGGAGGCGGAGGTTGCAGTGAGCTGAAATCGCGCCATTGCACTCCAGTCTGGGCAACAGAGTGAGACTCCATCTCAAAAAAAGAAAAAAGAAAAAAGAAAAAAAAAGAAAAGAAAAAAGAAAAAGGAAAGAAACACTGGAGTGACTAAGAGCACAAACTTCTGAGGCAGCCTACATAGTTGCATGACCTTGGAAGTATAACCTGATCTGTAAGGGTCTAAAGTTTCTCACTTGAGGGATAGTGATAATAATAACACCTACATTCTTAGAGGGCTGTAGTGAGGCTTAAATGAGATAACATGAGTAAAGTACACATATGAAGCACTCAAGAAATGGCAACTATTGTTACCTTGAATTAAAAGAGAGATAGGCTGAGCACGGTGGCTCATGCCTGTAGTCAACACTTTGGGAGGCTGAGGAGGGCAGATCTCTTGAGGTCAGGAGTTCGAGACCAGCCTGGGCAACATAGTGAAACCCTGTCTCTACTAAAAATACAAAAATTAACCAGGTGTGTTGGTGCATGCCAGTAGTCCCAGCTACTCACGAGGCTGGGGGAGGAGAATCACTTGGATCTGGGAGGTAGAGGTTGCAGTGAGACAAGATTGCGCCACTGGTGACAGAGTGAGACTCCGTCTGAAAAAAAAAAAAAATGTTGGGTGCAGTGGCTCACGCCTGTAATCCCAGCACTTTGGGAGGCAGAGGCGGGTGGATCACAAGGTCAGGAGTTCGAGACCAGCGGTGGTGCGTGCCTGTAATCCCAGCTACTCAGGAGGTGAGGCAGGAGAATTGCTTGAACCCGGGAGGCTGAGGTTGAAGTGAGCCAAAATTGTGCCACTGTACTCCAGCCTGGATGACAGAGAGAGGAAAAAAAAAGAGCGAGTTAAATTATCAATTTGTTACAGGAAAGGGGTCCCAATCCAGACCCCAAGAGAGGGTTCTTGGATCTAGCACATAAAAGAATTCAGGGCGAGTCCACAGTGCAAAGTGAAAGCAAGTTTAATTAAGAAAATAAAGGAATAAAAGAATGGCTACTCCATAGAGCAGCCCCATGGGCTGCTGGTTGCCCATTTTTATGGTTATTTCTTGATGATATGCTAAGCAAGGAGTGGATTATTCATGCCTCCCCTTTTTAGACCATATAGGGTAACTTCCTGACGTTGCCATGGCATTTTTGTAAACTGTCATGGCAATGGTGAAAGTATAGCAGTGAGGATGACCAGAGGTCACTGTCATCGCTATTTTGGTTTTGGTGGGTTTGGCCAGCTCCTTTACTGCAGCCTGTTTTATCAACAAGGTCTTTATGACCTGTATTTTGTGTTGACCTCCTATCTCATCCTGTGACTCAGAATGCCTTAACTGTCTGGGAATGCAGCCCAGTAGGTTTCAGCCTCATTTTACCCAGATCCTATTTAAGATGGAGTTACTCTGGTTCACATGCCTCTGACAAATTCATAATGGCTCCAAGTTCATCAGCAGATAACTTAAACCCAGCACCCCCTCACTTTCACTCTGCCTCTCGTGACCCTAGTATAAATTGGGACGTAGCAAAGAGTTAAATACCTGCAAAGGGCTTTGGTTTGGCATAGAGCCTGATACAGGAAGCTGTACTTCCCACAGAGAGGTGGTGGCCTGACCTGTGGGGACATGGTGCAGTGATCTACTGGCCAGGTCTGCTTTGTAAAACTCTGACCGCAGGGGTCTATGTGACCTGCGTCTTTCTCTTACTTTGCCACTGCAGTGAAGGGCCTGCAGGGAATGTCAGCGGTTCAGGATCAGTGCTGTGTGAAGGAAGGCACACTGACCCAATTTCCTATTCTGCCTCTCCCTCTTGTAAGCTGAGAGCTTTTGCACATGTCAGGTCACTTCTGTCAACTTTAGTTTCCTTATGTTTCAAAATAAGGGCAGATCAGATCTTTGTATGTGGGCAGGGTGGTTTAGCACTTTCACATATGGTCTCCCGTTTGATTCCCACAAGACTGTGGATTCCACAAAACAGGAATTCTATCTCAGTTCACAAGTGGGCAAATGGAGACTAAAATGGTGAAAGGACTTGTTCAAAGTCACAGGGTGAGTGTGGAACTCCAGCCCGACTCATGTCCAGTGGTCTATACTACATTGCTATGCCCTCACTCTCTACCTTGAAGGCCAGCTGCGAGGAGTAAAAAAGATTATGGATGTGAAAGTTCGTGGTACACTTTGAGGCACCATGCCACATCCTCGTCAGCCATAACAGGACATAAAGGTGGATGTCTATTTATGGAGAGTTACCATTTGGCTTTGGACTAACATGCCATTGTATTTTATAGAGAATACTCAACCATATGTGCTTAGCCTACTGAGAGCTCTTCAATGTATATCACACAGAAAATGTATATTTTCATCATCATGTTATTATCATCATCTTCCTTATCAGTAACAACATCGTTTATAACATACTGGCATACTACATACAGGGCCCTTGTAGAGTACTTTAAATATAATGTCACATTTATTCCCAACAATGTCAAGTGAGGAATTAAAAATATATATGAGAAAGACACTATTATCATCCTCATTATATAGGAGGAAGAGTTTAAGCATTTGGTCTCTACTCTGCCTGACTCTTGTCTTCCTGTTAATATCATCCTGCTCTATAGCTTCTGTTTAGAGGTGACATGGATAATGTGGGAATCAGGAGATATTTTTCTTCCTCTGTGAATGTTCACGTCTAAGTCTATTGAAATGAACTGACAATAGATAGATTAATAGAAAAAAAGTGTAAGAATTTATTAATGTGGAGTTTATTAAACATGCGAGTCCTGCAAATAGGAGACTCGAAGAGCCAGATGGCTGAAGCATGACTGAGGCATGTTGGCACAACAGCACTGAGGAGTTTTGGTTGGATTAAGGAGTGTGGGGATAGGTGAGAGGAAGACAGAGAGGAGGAAAATGAAAGTAATATTTACTGAGTATTTCCATATTGAAGGAAGGAGCTTTCTGTGTATTCCATTATAAATATTCACAACAACCCTGTGAGAGAGATGTTGTTATTTCTATTACATAAATAAAGATACTTAGATTTAGAGAACATAAAAACTTTGTCCCAGGACAAAACATAAATAAGTAACAGGACTGGGAGTAGAATCCACACTTTGGAGTTGGCTGCAAAACCCATTGCTCTTCCCGTAATTCCTGATAGTACTATGACCTTCTCAGTTTATTCCACTAAAGGAAGGCGGGAAACCCCAAATATGGCCCCCTAGTATAATGAGTATTTTCAATTAAAGGCCCTTAGAGAACAATAGATGCTGGAAGAGACTTTTCTCCTACCTACATAAAGACCTGACAGATCCAACAAGGAGAAAAGTTGTTTTTTTCTCTTCCCTTCCTGTCTTTCAGTCCTCTACTTCTCCCAAAGACAGGTTGAAGTTGTTCTCTGAAATTTCCTTATCTGCCAAAATTCAGACCTCCCTGTATTAGGGTTCTGTAGAAGGACAGAATTAATAGGATAGATGTACATTTAAAGAGGAGTTTATTAAGGGGTATTAACTCACATGATCACAAGGTGAGGTCCCACAATAGGCCATCTGCAAGCTGAGGAGCAAGGAAGCCAGTCCAAGTCCCAAAGCTGGAAAACTTGGAGTCTGATGTTCAAGGGCAGGAAGCATCCAGCATGGGAGAAAGATGTAGGCTCAAACGCCAAGCCAGGCTAACCTTTCCACGTTCTTCTGCTGCTTTTATTCTGGCCTCGCTGGTAGCTAATTAGATTGTGCCCACCCAGATTGAAGGTGGGTCTGCCTTTCCCAGTCCACTGACTGAAATGTTAATCTCCTTTGGCAACACCGTCACAGACACACCCAGGAACAATAATTTGCATCCTTTAACCCAATCAAGTTGACATTCAACATTAACTGTCACACTCCCCAAAAGGAAAACAATTATCTCTGGTCCCTTCCCTGAGTTTCCATTAACTGAACTCATATTGCAGGAAGAACGACTGAAGTCGGTCAACACACCTAGACAGACTTGTCACAAACCACTATTCACTCTGCAGGCCCAACCAGCTTCTGCCAGGCCATTTTTATGTTCCTCAAGCCCACTAAATTGTCCGATCACCTGAGGTTGGGAGTTCGAGACCAGCCTGGCCAACATGGCAAAACCCTGTCTCTACTAAAAATACAAACATTAGCTGAGCTGGGCATGGTGGCACTTGCCTATACTCCCAGCTACTCGGGTTGTAACCACCCAAGGGGTTCGCCTTAGCTGCAGCCTAGACAGAGCTGATTCATCAAGACAGGGGAATTTCAACAGAGAAAGAGTAATTCATGCAGAGCCGGCTGTGAGGGACACTGGAGTTTTATTATTACTCTCCGAGCTTTTGGGGAGCAGTGTTTTTGAGGATAACTTGGTGGATGGGGGGAAGCCAGTGAGCCAGGAGTGCTGACTGGTCAGAGATGAAACCACAGAGAGTCGGGTCTGTCTTCTCGTGCTCAGTCAGTTCCTGGGTGGGGGCCACAAGATCA
>NW_026654275.1:0-9343 GCF_009828535.3 Hylobates moloch
TTTTGCTTGAAGATATTCCTTTTTCCACTATACGCTTCTTACCGCTTCGAATGACCAGTTGCTGTTTCTACAGAAAGTGTGTTTCAGAACAGCACAATCAAAAGTAATGTTCAACTCTGTTAGTTGAATGCACAGATCAGAAATCATTTTACAGAATGCTTCCGTGTAGTTTTTATTTGAAGATATTCCTTTCACCACTGCAGGCATCTTTGCGCTCCGAATGTCCACTTGCAGTTTCCACAGAAAGAAGGTTTAAGACAAGCACAATCAAATGTAAGGTTCAACTCTGTTAGTCGAATACAGAGATCAGAAAATAATTACAGAGAATGCTTCTGTGTAGTTTATATTTGAAGATATTCGTTTTTCCACTATATGCCTCATAGCGCTGTGAATGTCCACTTGCAGTTTCTACAGAAAGAGTGTTTAAGAACTGCTCAATCAAAAGTATGTTTCAACTCTTACTTGAATGCACAGAACAGAAAGAACTTTCACAGAATGCTTCCATGTAGTTTTTATTTGAAGATATTCCTTTTTCCACTATAGGCCTCCTACCACTCCGAATGTCCGCTTCCAGTTTCTACAGAAAGTGGGTTTCACAACCCCTCAATCAAAGGTAAGGTTCAAATCTGTTAGTTGAATGCACAGACCAGAAAGTAGTTTCACAGAGTACTTCTTTGTAGATTTTATTTGAAGATATTCCTTTTTCCACTATTGACCTCTTTGCGCTCCGAATGTCCACTTGCAGTTTCTACAGAAAGAGTGTTTCTGAACTGAACATTCAAAAGTAAGGTTCAACTCTGTTAGTTGAATGCAGAGAATAAAAAGAAGTTTCACAGAATGCTTCTGTGTAGTTTTTATTTGAAGATATTCCTTTTTCCACTATAGGCATTTTAGCGCTCTGAATCTCCACTTGCAGTTTCTACAGAAAGAGAGTTTCTGAACTTCTCAATAAAAAGTAAGGTTCAAATCTGTTAGTTGAATGCCCAGAACAGAAAGAACTTTCACAAAATGCTTCTGTGTTGTTTTTATTTGAAGATATTCTTTGTTCCACTCTAGGCCTCTAAGCGCTCCGAATGTCAAATTGCAGCTTCCACAGAAAGAGTGTTTCAGAACTGCTCAATCAAAAGTAAGGTTCAACTCCGTTAGTAGAATGCAAAGAACAGAAAGAAGTTTCACAGAATGCTTCGGTGCAGTTTTTATTTGAAGATATTCCTTTTTCCACTATACACTTCTTAGCGCTCAGAATGTCCTCTTGCAGTTTCTACAGAAAGAGTGTTTCAGAAATGCTCAATCAAAGAAAGGTTCAACTCTGTGAGTTGAATGCACAGAACTGAAAGAAGTTTCACAGAATGCTTCTGTGTACTTACTATTTGAAGATATTCCTTTTTCCACTATAGGCGCCTTAGCGCTAGGAATGTCCACTTGCAGTTTCCACAGAAAGAGTGTTTCAGAACTGCGCAATCAAATGTAAGGTTCAACTCTGTTAGTTGAATCAACAGTTCAGAAAGGAGTTTCACAGAATGCTTCTTTGTAGTTTTTATTTGAAGATATTCCTTTTTCCACTATTGGCCTCTTAGCTCTCCAAATGTCCACTTGCAGTTTCTACAGAAAGAGTGTTTCAGAACTGCTCAATCAAAAGTAATGTTCAATTCTCTTAGTTGAATGCACAGAACTGAAAGCAGTTTCGCAGAATGCTTCTGTGGAGTTGTTTATTTGAAGGTATTCCTTATTGCACTATAGGCACCTTAGCGCTCTTAATGTCCACTTGCAGTTTCTAGAGAAAGAATGCTTCAGAACTGCTCCATCAAAAACAAGCTTCAACTCTGTTTGTTGAATGCACAGAAGAGAAAGAAGTTTCCCAGAATGCTTCTGCGTAGTTTTTTTTGAAGATATTCCTTTTTGCACTATAGGCCCCTTAGCGCTCAGAATGTCCAATAGCAGTTTGGAAAGAAAGAGTGTTTCAGAACTGCTGAATCAAAAGTAATGTTCAATTCTGTTAGATGAATTCACAGAACAGAAAGTAGTTTCACAGAATGCTTCTGTGTAGTTTTTATTTGAAGATATTCCTTTTTCCACGATAGGCCCCTTACCCCAATGAATGTCCACTTGCAGTTTCTACAGAAAGAGTGTTTCAGAAATGCTCAATCAAAAGTAACGTTAAACTCTGTTAGCTGAATGCACAGAACAGAAAGAAGTTTCACAGAATGCTTCTGTGCAGGTTTTATTTGTTGATATTCCTTTTTCCACTATAGGCCACTTTGCGCTCGGAATGTCCGCTTGCAGTTTCTACAGAAAGAGTGTCTCAGAACTGCTCAATCAAAAGTAGGCTTCAACTCTGTTAGTTGAATGCACAGAATGGAAAGAAGTTTCACAGAATGCTTCTGTGTAGTTTTTATTGGAAGATACTTCATTTTCCACTATAGGCCCGTTAGGGCTCCGAATGTCCACTTGCAGTTTCTACAGAAAGAGTGTCTCAGAACTGCTCAATCAAAAGTAAGCTTCATCTCTGCTACTTGAAAGCACAGAACAGAAATTAGTTTCAGAGAATGCTTCTGTGTAGTTTTTATTCGAAGATATTCCTTTTTCCTCTATAGGCCCCTTAGTTCTCTGAATGTCCGCAAGCACATTCTACAGAAACACTCTTTCAGAACTGCTCAATCAAAAGTAAGGTTCATCTCTGTTAGATGAATGCAAAGAACAGAAAGAAGTTTCACAGAATTCTTCTGTGTAGTTCTTTACTTGTGGATATTCCTTTTTCCACTATAGGCCCGTTACCGGTCTGAATGTCCACTTGCAGTTTCTACAGAAAGAGTGTTTGAGAACTGCTCAATCAAAACTAAGCTTCAACTCTGTTAGTTGAATGCACACATTAGTAGGAATTTTCACAGAATGCTTCTGTGTTGTTTTTATTTGAAGATATTCCTTTTTCCACTACATGCCCCTTAGCGCTCCGAATGACCACTTGCAGTTTCTACAGAAAGAGTGTTTCAGAACTGCTCAATCAAAAGTAAGCTTCAACTCTGTTAGTTGAATACAAAGAACAGAAAGAAGTTTCACACAATGCTTCTGTGTAGTTTTTATTTGAAGATACTTCTTTTTCCACAGTAGGCCCCTTTGCGCTCCGAATGTCCACTTGCAGTTTCTACAGAAAGAGTGTTTCAGAACTGCTCAATCAAAAGTAGGGTTCAATTCAGATAGTTGAATGAACGGAAAGGAAAGAAATTTCACAGAATGCTTCTGTGTATTTTTTATTTGAAGATATTCCTTTTTCCACTATAGGCCTCTTTGCGCTCCGAATGTCCTCTTGCAGTTTCTACAGAAAGCGTGTTTCGGAGCTGCTCAATCAAAAGTAAGGTTCAACTCTGTTAGTTGAATGCACAGAACAAAAGAAATTTCAAAGAAAGCTTCTGTGTAGTTTTCATTTGAAGATATTCCTTTTTCCACTATTGGTCTGTTAGCGCTCCGAATGTCCACTAGGAGTTTCCACAGAAAGAGTGTTTCAGAACAGCTCAATCAAAAGTAAGGTTCAACTCTGTTAGTTGAATGCACTGAATAGAAAGAAGTTTCACAGAATGCTTCTGTGTAGTTTTTATTTGAAGATATTCCTTTTTCCACTATAGGCCACTTAGTGCTCTGAAATTCCACTTGCAGTTTCCACCGAAAGAGTGTTTCAGAACTGCTCAATCAAAACTGCGTTCAAGTCCTTTTGTTAAATGCACAGAACAGAAAGAAGTTTCACAGAATGCTTCTGTGTAGTTTTTATTTGGAGTTTTTCCTTTTTCCACTATAGGCCTCTTAGCGCTCAGAATGTCCTCCTGCAGTTCCTACAGAAAGGGTGTTTCAGAACTGCACCGTCAAAAGTACGATTCATCTCTGTTATTTGAATGCACAGATCAGAAGAATTTTCACAGAATGCTTCTGTGTAGTTTTTATTTGAAGGTATTCCTGTTTCCACTGCAGGCTTCTTATCGCTCCGAATGTCCACTTGCAGTTTCTACAGAAAGAGTGTTTCAGAGCTGCTCAATCAAAAGTAAGGTTCAACTCTGTTAGTTGAATGCACAGAATAGAAAGTATTTTCACAGAATGATTCTGTGTAGTTTTTATTTGAAGATATTCATTTTTCCACTATACGCCTCTTATCGTTCGGAATGTCCACTTGCAGTTTCTACAGAAAGAGTGTTTCAGATCCATTAAAACAAAGTAAGGTTCAACGCTGTTAGTTGAATGCACACAACAGAAAGAAGATTCACAGAATGCTTCTGTGTAATTTTTATTTGAAGATATTCCTTTTTCCTCTATAGGCCTCTTTGCACTCCGAATGTCCACTTGCAGTTTCTACAGAAAGAGTGTTTCAGAACTGTTCAATCAAAAGTAAGGTTCAACTCTGTTAGTTGAATGCACAGAACAGAAAGAAGTTTCACAGAATGCTTCTGTATAATTTTTATTTGAAGATATTCCTTTTTCCTCTATTGGCCTGTTAGCGCTCTGAGTGTCCACTTGCAGTTTCTACAGAAAGAGTTTTACAGAACTCTTCAATCAAAAGTAAGGTTCAACTCTGTTAGTTGAATGCACAGAACAGAAAGTAGTTTCACAGAATGCTTCTGTGTAGTTTTTATTTGTAGATATTCCTTTTTCCACAATAGGACTCAGCGCACTGAAAGTCCACTTGCAGTTTCTATAGAAAGAGTGTTTCAGAGCTGCTCAATCAAAAGTAAGGTTCAACTTTGTTAGTTGAATGCAAGACTAGAAAGAAGTTTCACAGAATGCCTTTGTGTAGATTTTATACGAAGATATTTTTTTTCCATTATTGGCCCCTTGTGTTCCGAATGTCCAATTGCTGTTTCTACAGAAAGAGTCTTTCTTTCCTGCTCAATCAAAATAAGGTTCAAATCTGTTAGTTCAACGCACAGATCAGAAAGATGTTTCACAGAATGCTTCTGTGTAGTTTTTATTTGAAGATATTCCTTTTTCCACTATAAGCCTCTTAGCGCTCCGAATGTCCACATGCACTTTACACAGAAAGAGTGTTTCAGCACTGCTCAATCAAAAGTAAGGTTCTACTCTGTTAGTTGAATACACAAATCAGAAAGAAGTTTCACAGAATTCTTCTGTGTAGTTTTTATTTGAAGATATTCCTTTTTCCACTACAGGCCTCTTAGCGCTCCGAATGTCCACTTGCACTTTAAACAGAAAGAGTGTTTCAGAACTGCTCAATCAAAAGTAAGGTTCTAATCTGTCAGTAGAATACACAGATCTGAGAAAACTTTCACAGAATGCTTCTGTGTAGTTTTTATTTGAAAATTTTCCTTTTTCCACTATTGGCCTCTTAGCGCTCAGAATGTCCCCCTGCAGTTCCTACAGAAAGAGTATTTCAGAACTGCACCATCAAAAGTAAGATTCATCACTGTTATTTGAATGCACAGATCAGAAAGAAGATTCACAGAATGCTTCTCTGTAGTTTTCATTTGAAGGTACTCCTATTTCCACTGCAGGCTTCTTAGCGC
The DNA here is from genome assembly GCF_009828535.3 of Hylobates moloch. NCBI lineage: Eukaryota > Metazoa > Chordata > Mammalia > Primates > Hylobatidae > Hylobates > Hylobates moloch. The sequence continues at coordinate 5,505 of NW_026654275.1, forward strand.
TCCGAATGTCCACTGGCAGTTTCTACAGAAAGAGTGTTTCAGAACTGCTCAATCAAAAGTAAGGTTCAACTCTGTTATTTGAATGGGCAGAATAGAAAGAAGTTTCACAGAATGATTCTGTGTAGTTTTTATTTGAAGATATTCATTTTTCCACTATACGCCTCTTAGCGCTCCGAATGTCCACTGGCAGTTTCTACAGAAAGAGTGTTTCAGAACTGCTCAATCAAAAGTAAGGTTCAACTCTGTTATTTGAATGCGCTGAATAGAAAGAAGTTTCACAGAATGATTCTGTGTAGTTTTTATTTGAAGATATTCATTTTTCCACTATACGCCTCTTAGCACTCCGAATGTCCACTTGCAGTTTTTACAGAAAGAGTGTTTCACATCTGTTGAAACAAAAGTAAGGTTCAACGCTGTTAGTTGAATGCACAGAACAGAAACAAGTTTCACAGAATGCTTCTGTGTAGTTTTTATTTGAAGATGTTCCTTTTTCCACTATAGGCCTCTTAGCGCTGCGAATGTCCACTTCCAGTTTCTACTGAAAGAGTGTTCCACAACTCCTCAATCAAAACTAAGGTTCAACTCTGTTAGTTGAATCCACAGATCAGAAAGAAGTTTCACAGAATGCTTCTGTATAGTTTTTGTTTGAAGATATTCGTTTTTCCACTATGGGCCTCCTACCGCTCTGAATGACCACTTGCTGTTTCTACAGAAAGTGTGTTTCAGAGCAGCACAATCAAAAGTAAGGTTCAACTCTGTTAGTTGAATGCACAGATCAGAAATAATTTCACAGAATGCTTCCGTGTAGTTTTTATTTGAATATATTCCTTTCACCACTACAGGCATCTTTGCTCTCCGAATGTCCACTTGCAGTTTCCACAGAAAGAATGTTTCAGAAAAGCACAATCAAATGTAAGGTTCAACTCTGTTAGTCGAATACAGAGATCAGAAAATAGTTTCACAGAATGCTTCTGTTTAGTTTATATTTGAAGATATTCCTTTTTCCACTATATGCCTCATAGCGCTGCGAATGTCCACTTGCAGTTTCTACAGAAAGAGTGTTTAAGAACTGCTCAATCAAAAGTAAGGTCCAACTCTGTTACTTGAATGCACAGAACAGAAAGATGTTTCACAGAATGCTTCTCTGTAGTTTTTATTTGCAGATATTCCTTTTTCTACTATAGGCATCTTAGCGCTCTGAATGTCCACTTGCAGTTTCTACAGAAAGAGTGTTTCTTAACTGCTCAATCAAAATTATTGTTCAACTCTGTGAGTTGACTGCAAAAACAGAAAGAAGTTTCACAGAATGCTTTTGTGTAGATTTTATTTGAAGATATCCTTTTTTCCACTATTGGTCTCATAGAGTTCCGAATGTCCACTTGCAGTTTCTACAGAAAGAGTGTTTCTTACCTGCTCAATCAAAAGCAAGGTTCAACGCTGTTAGTTGAATTCACAGATCAGAAAGAAGTTTCACAGAATGCTTCTGTGTAGTTTTTATTTGAACATATTCCTTTTTCCACTATAGGCCTCTAAGCGCTCCGAATGTCAAATTGCAGTTTCTACAGAAAGAGTGTTTCAGAACTGCTCAATCAAAAGTAAGGTTCAAATCTGTCAGTTGAATACACAGATCAGAAAAAAGTTTCACAGAATGATTCTGTGTAGTTTTTATTTGAAGATATTTTTTTTTCCACTATAGGCCTCTCAGTGCTCCGAATATCCACTTGCCGTTTCTACAGAAAGAGTGTATTTCAACTCCTCAATCAAAAGTAAGTTTCAAATCTGTTAGTTGAATTCAGAGATCAGAAAGAATTTTCACAGAATGCTCATGTGTATTTTTTATTTCAAGATATTCCTTTTTCCACTATAGGCATCCTTGCAATCAGAATGTCCACTTGCAGTTTCCACACAAAGGGTATTTCAGAACTGCACAATCAAAAGTAAGGTTCAACTCTATTAGTTGAATGCACAGATGAGAAAGAAGTTTCACAGAATGCTTCTGTGTAGTTTTTATTTGAAGATATATGTTTTTCCACTATACGGCTCTTAGCGCTCCGAATGTACACTTGCAGTTTCTACAAAAGGGTGTTTCAGAACTGCACAATCAAAAGCAATTTTCAACTCTGTTACATGAATGCACAGAACAGAAAGAAGTTTCACCCAATGCTTCTGTGTAGTTTTTATTTGAAGATATTCATTTTTCCACTATAGGCCTCTTAGCACTCCGAATGTCCACTTGCAGTTTCTACAGAAAGAGTGTTTCAGAACTGCTCAATGAAAAGTAAGGTTCAACCCTGTTAGTTGAATGCACAGATCAGAAATAAGTTTCACACAATGCTTCTGTGTAGTTTTTATTTCAAGATATTCCTGTTTCCACTGTAGGCCTCTTAGCGCTCCGAATGTCCACTTGCAGTTTCAACAGAAAGAGTGTTTCAGAACTGCAAAGTCAAAAGTAAGTTTCATCTCTGTTAGTTGAATGCACAGAACAGAAACAGGTTTCACTGAATGCTTCTGTGTAGTTTTTATTTGAAGATATTTCTTTTTCAACTATAGGCCTGTTAGCGCTCCGAATGTACACAGGCCGTTTCTACATAAAGAGAGTTTCAGAACTGCTCAATCAAAATCAAGTTTCAACTCTGTTAGTTGAATGCACAGAAGAGAAAGAAGTTTCACCGAATGCTTCTGTGTAATTTTTACTTGAAGATATTACTTTTTCTACTATAGGCCTCTTAGCGCTCCGAATGTCAACTTGCAGTTTCTACAGAAAGTGTGTTTCAGAACTGCTCAAAGAGAAGTAAAGTTCAACTACGTTAGCTGAATGCACAGATCAGAAAGAAGTTTCACAGAATGCTTCTGTGTAGTTTTTGTTTGAAGATATTACTTTTTCGATTATAGGCCTCTTAGCGCTAAGAATGTACAATTGCTGTTTCTACAGAAAGTGTGTTTCAAAACTGCACAGTCAAAACAAGTTTCAACTCTGTTAGTTGAATGCAGAGAAAGGAAAGAACTTTCACAGAATGCTTCTGTGTAGTTTTTATTTCAAGATATTCCTTTTTCCAGTATAGGCCTCTTTGCGTTCTGATTGTCCACTTGCAGTTTCTACAAAAAGACTGTTTCAGAACTGCTCATTCAAAAGCAAGGTTCAACTCTGTTAGTTGAATGCACAGAACAGAAAGTATTTTCACAGAATGCTTCTGTGTAGTTTTTGTTTGAAGATATTCCCTTTTCCACTATAGGCCATTTACCGCTCTGAATATTCAGTTTCAGTTTCTACAGAAAGAGTATTTCACAACTCCTTAATCAAAAGAAAGGTTCAAATCTCTCTGTTGAATGCACAGAACACACAAAGAAGTTTCACAGAATGCTTCTGTGTAGTTTTTATTTGAAGACATTCCTTTTTCGACTATAGACCTCTTAGTGCTCGGAATATCCAGTTGAAGTTTATAGAGAAATAGTTTTTCAGAAGTACACAATCAAAAGTAAGGTTCAACACTGTTAGTTGAATGCACAGATCAGAAATAAGTTTCACACAATGCTTCGGTGTAGTTTTTATTTCAAGATATTCATGTTTCCACTATAGGACTCTTAGTGCTCCGAAAGTCCACTTGCTATTCCTACAGAAAGAGTGTTTCAGAACTGCACCATCAAAAGTAAGTTTCAACTCTGTTAGTTGAATGCACAGATCAGAAAGAAGTTTCACAGAATGCTTCTGTGTAGTTTTAATTTGAAGATAATCCTTTTTCCACTATAGGCCTCTTAGCACTCTGATTGTCCACTTGCAGTTAATACAGAAACAGTGTTTCAGAACTGCTCAATCAAAAGTAAGGTTCAACTCTGTTAGT
>NW_026654276.1:0-9342 GCF_009828535.3 Hylobates moloch
ATTCTCCTGCCTCAGCCTTCCGAGTAGCTGGGATTGCAGGCATCCGCCACCATGCCTGGCTAATTTCTGTATTTTTCGTAGAGATGGGGTTTCACCATGTTGGCCAGGGTGGTCTTGAACTTGTGACCTCATATGGTCCGCCCACCTCGGCCTCCCAAAGTGCTGGGATTACAGGGGCGAGCCAGTGCACTCGGCCACGTCCTCCTTCCTAATCGTTGCCCTTCTGGGGGTGCAAAGCAGCTGTTTTACCATGTGTTCATCACGTTACTGCTGAAGTTGGTTGTGTCTTCAGCTGTTCCTTAGCCATTCGGGGACTCCTACTATGAATGCCTGCTGTGGTCTTTGCTCAGTTTACGATTGCCTGAACCTCTTTGCTTTTATAGAAGGGGCTGCTCAGGCTCCCCAGGGGCAGGGCTGTGCCACCATCACACAGTCAGTCATGAATAGTACTGGACTCAGGCCTGAGATCTGGACTCCTAGTCCCTCTCTTTCCCCAGTCTGGACTCCAGGGTGTGTGGAGTGGGCTTCCCCTGGAACAAGCGCCATAGCCTCACCAGCAGCAGCAAGGTGGGACCGGCATCCTTACTTCTCTCAGGGCCTTCCTGGTCAGCTGAGGGTTGCAGGGGCCATGCTGACTCCTTCTGGTGTGTGTTTTTTGGCTGAGCTGTCACCAGGGTATTAACTGTTGTTGCCATATATTATTGCTACAGACAGTGCATGTTAGATCTCAGTATCAGCAAAATGAGCAAAGGAAATTCATTTCTGGTTAACTTATGAGAGATGTGAGACTGATTGCTTTCCAGACACTGGGATCTATGAGAAAGTGCAGGATAAATGAACATTATTCAAGGCCACCCCTCCATTCCTGGCCACTCAAAGAAGACTTGGAAATGATAAACTGGGAAAATAACATCCTTATGGCATCCTCTGGTCTGCCCATAGATGCATGCCCATGACCTCACCTTACATGCATGGCGGAGCTGTGAAATGATGATGATGGTGATGACGATGATCGTGATGGTGATGATGGTAATGATGAAGGTAATGGTGATGGTGGTGGTGATGATGATGACGATGGTGATGATGGTGATGGTGATGATGGTGATGATGATGGTGATGATGATGGTGATGGTGGTGGTGATAATGATGGTGATGGAGGTGGTGATGATGGTGATGGTGATGATGGTGATGATGATGGTGATGGTGATGATGATGGTGATGGTGATGATGGTAATGGTGATGATGATGGTGATGGTGATGATGGTAAGGTGATGACGGTGATGGTGATGGTGATGATGATGGTGACAATAGTGATGAGATGATGTGTGATGATGATGGTTGTGATGGTGGTAATGGTGATGATGATGGTGATGGTGATGATGGTAATGGTGATGACGGTGATGGTGATGGTGATGATGATGGTATAATAGTGATGAGATGATGGTGATGGTGATGATAGTGATTGTGATGATGATGGTTGTGATGGTGGTGGTAATTCTATCACACCTTAAGTGCCCTTGGACCACTCTTTGTTGGTGCCAGGCACATTGCTTTTCACTTAGCATACATTATTTAATTGATGGATGATGGTGATGGTGACGGTGATGATGATCATAGTGATTATGATGATGGTGATGATGATGGTGATGGTGATGATGGTGATGATGATGGTAATGGTGGTGATGATGGGGATGGTGGTGGTGATGGGGATGATGATGGAAATGATGGTGATGATGGTGATGACGGTGATGATGGTGATGATGATAATAGTAATGATGGTGATGGTGATTGTGATGATGATGCTGGTGGTGATTCTATCACACCTTAAGTGCCCTTGGAGCACTCTTTGTTGGTGCCAGGCACATTGCTTATCACTTAGCATACATTATTTAATTTAATCTTTGCAGCAATCCTAAGATATACATGCTATCGTTATCCCATTTTATAGATGACAGAAAGGGAGGTTGCTTAGCTTCTTGACGGGTCCACAGTCCAGCAAATTGAAAGCCAGAATTCAAATCCAGGACAGCTGGCTCCTCAGTGTGCAACCTCCATGCCCATGGAGTAGGTCACTTTGTTCTCATGACTTTTCTGCCCATTTCCCAGCTAAGGAGACTGATGTGCAGTGACCTGTTCAAGGTCATGTGAATAGGGGCTGAAAACACATTTCCATTTCTGCACCTTCTTCCAAGACCCCACCTGGTACCATTCTCCCCATTTTGGAAGCTGTAAAACCCCAAGTCCCTTCAGGGACAGGGAAGACTTCCACCTGGCCGCCAGAGCCAGCCCCTACCAAGGCCTCATCCCAGGGCCTGAAAAGCCACCCGGGCTGAGAGGTTCTTTGTCCTGGCCTATCTGGTTGCAAACAGCAGCACCTGCTCCAGCCTGTTGGAGTGAAGGAGCATGGTGCGGCGATGCCAGAGGATGCTGAGGACACCAGACACAGGAAGGCTTGTGTCCTTGTCTGCCCAAGGCCATCTTGGTTCTGCCTAAATGACAGCCGTGAGAGCTCCAGGGCCAGGTTGCTTGGCTCTGGGTTTCAACAGCCCAAGTCCCCCTCTTTGGGAGGAAACTCCCCTGGCTCAGCTCAGGTCAGGGGCTCACCCCGGCCTAGCTTGGTGGCTGGGAGATGAGGAGAAAGGGCGGGGCTCCTAGGAGGGGCAGGGCTGAGGGCACCCATGGGTCAGGGATGCCTTGGGAGGAGTCCCGGTTCAGGCTCTGCATTCCCAGCTTCTCAGCAGCGCCATGGGGCGGGGAAGGCTTGGGAAAGGAATCAGGCAGGGCTGGACTGGGTTGAGATCCAAGCACTCGATAACCAAGACAAATGCTATTTTAACACCACACTTAAAAAATCCAAATTAATGCAAACACATTCAGAAGAAGCAAAATAACAAAATTTAAGATCAAGATAGCCTCCGTCAAGGCTGGGGGTAGCGTAAGGCAGCTGAGGTGAGTTGTGTAAGCACAGGGTGGAGTCCTGTCTTCACTGGGAATGTGGTTATTTAAATGTGTTATACTCTGGAATATCTCCGAGGGAGAAGATTTTAAGTGTTCTCACAAAGCATAGTAGCCCTCAAGGGAATGCGTGTGTTCCATGGTGCACACATATTTCAAAGCATCATGCTGTATACCATAAACATATGCACTTTTTAGTTGTCCATTAAAATTCATTAAAAATACAAAAAAAGTTGATATTCAGGTCCCGATGCGTTGGAAACACGGCATGAAATTATCACTCCTATTGGTCGCTGAGGGTTCTGCGTTTACCTCACCAGAATCTTGGCCCTGCGGGATCCTATCTTTATAATAATTTGATATTTTGTTCACTTTGGAGTTTAAAAAAAAAAATTTTGTTTCCAAAAATGCATTGGAATAGTATTCATCTGGATCACTGAGTTTTCTGGCATCTGCTTACATTTTGTAGGCAGGCACCTGTCTCACTCACCTCACTGTTCCCAGCCCCGAGGGGAAAGCTCTCTGGGCACCTCTCACACCTCGGCTACTGGGCCTGAGGAAGGTGAAGGTCCTGGCATGGCCTCTAGCAAGGCTGGAGCCCGGGCCTGGCTCTGATCTGCCTGGCTCACCTCATAGCCCTTCACCGCCAGCCTCTCCTTGCCTTCCTGACCTCCTCCTGTTTCCAGAACCATCTGGCAGCCCAGTGCCCCGTCTCACTACCCTTTTTCTATCTGCCAGTGAGCACCGGCAGAGCTGGGCTTGTCCTCTGGCCTTGGCATTCCCGTCTGTATAAGGGGGTTAGTCCTGACCACCTTGTCTTGCCCTCTGGTTGCTGGGAGGCTCAAAGGAGGTGGCAGGCTTTTGGAAACTTTAGGAGCTTCCAGCTGCAAGGCGAGCTCCTCATGACGGGAGGCAAGTGTCCCCTTCAATAAACATTCATTCAAAGGGATGCACTTGCCGGGGACAGAAAGAGAGAAAGATCATTGGACTCTTGAGCACTCCATCCCCATCATGACCTCTGACCCTAGAGGCTTTTTAAAAGCTGCAGCTGCCTCTGAGCACAAGGCCCCAGTTCCCAATCCCGTCTCTGGCTCCCACATCACACGCGGTACGTGCAGGAGGCTGCTGGGCTAGATCCCCAAGCTCAGGGCAGTGCCTGGCGCACACTAAGTGGACGCTGCACATGTGGTGGCTGTGGCTATCAGTAAGCCGTGGCTGCTGATGGCTGCTGCCATCTTCCCTTTCCTTCAGGTCCCCGGGGTTCCTGCCCTGTGTGGAGAGCCCCATCCTCCGGCCCGGGATGCACCTGTCATGCCTGCACCTGTGGAAGGCCTCCCCCCTCCCTGGCTCTCCCTCCCCCGCACCTCCTCCTCCAATTTATTCATCTCTGTAACAGGCCTTCCTGCAAGCTGACTAGTGTGATAGATACGCTTGAATGGGTCTAATCCTTGTCAAGAGATTTGGAGTTGAATTAAACAGAGCAGATGAATTAACTATAGCCAGGGCAGGAGCTTTATCTGCATTTCAGAAACGGGGAACTGAGGGTTGCAGTGAGGGGTAGCGGTGGGGCCCAGAGCCTGGGGTCCTGACCCCAGTCTAGGTTACATGCAAAGGCCCCTTCCAGCACCTGTCACTTTCCTTGGAGATGAGGTGCAGACGGGAAGGAGTTAACAGCCATGCTGCCTTCCTCAAAGCAATTAATTAAGGAATTGGAGAGGTAGGGTCCGGACAATTATGCCCTAGACAAAGGAGATGGAGGAGGCGGGGGCAACCACTTCAGGGAGGCTTGTGCTGGGAGATTAATAAGCGTTTGGCATTTGGACAGCACACCGAGGCTCCGAGCAGCGCTGCTGTCGGGCCCTGCTCCATGCTGGCCCTCTGGGAAATTCCCGGGGCACAGGTCAATGTTACCTTGGTTACCCAGGCCGCCATCATGACCAGTGTGCAGGCAGCATCAGGATGACCAGGCTCTGGGGACGCCTGGCTCGGCCAAGAGTGTTGATGGCTTCTATGTGAGGGCTGGGGCAGGGGTGAGCGGGGGCAGGGCTGGGAGAGCCGGGGCTTGCAGGCTCCAGACCAGACCCCAGCCCCAGCCCAAGGCCACCCCATTATTTAGAGAAAGAGGAAGGCTTGATGTCCATCGGGCCTGGGCCCTGCCACTTACAGGGCTCTGCCTCCCCTTCGCTAAGAGGGGATAACACTGGGTCCCCTGGCCGGTGTGCAGTCAGAGAGAGGATGTGGGTGGGATAAGCCATCAGCCTGACCACGGTGTTGAGAGAGACTTGCTCTCAACAAGCTTTTTTCAAGACTTGCTCTCAACAAGGTTTTTTCCTTCCCTCTCTTCCCCTGCAGCTTTCCTGCCTCTGCCACCTGCACCCAGGCATGCCCTCCACCACAGCCCGGCCGAGAGGCACCTCCACCGCCAGCCACTTCCCACACATGGGCCTCCAGCAGCACCTGAGGCTCATCCCATCACGTCCCACCCCACCGCAGGGCCCGTCTCCACCTCTCCCACCTCCGCCTTTTGGTTCCAGCCTCCTCCTCCTGGGAAACTCTAGAGAAATCTCTTCTTCCTCATCCTCATCCATCATCTAAAACATTCCTTTCCAAGTTCAGGAAATTCCTAATGAGAAATTGGCCCAGATTTGGGAAGGGTAGGTCAGGGGAGTTTCACTCATTCATTCACTCACTCACTCATTCATTCATTCACTCACTCATTCATCAAAGAGTTCTGGGGGTCCTGTGGCCAGACTTGTTCATAGTATTCACTGTCCCCTGGGGATGTCACGGCAGAGGAGCCCAGCTGTGCACTCACTCCTGCTTCGTGGAACTTACATTTAAGGCGGGGTCCAAACAACATAGGTGGTGAAAGGCTCGCTTTATTGGGTTTTGAGTGAGGGCCAGTGCTGCCTGAGAGGACCAAGCCAGGAGGACTAAGCATGGTGGGAGCAGGCAGGGAAGGCTGCTGGTGCAGAGCCGTGCTCCTCAGGGGAGGTGGGGAAGGGGCAGGGGCGGTGTTGGCGTGAGGCTGAGGCTGCCGCAGGGTGGGACAGGAGTGAAGGCAAGAGTTGGGGGCGGCCCCTGAGTAATTCTGGGCCTTGCAGGCCACAGAAGGTGTTTGGATATACTCCTCAGTGCCACAGACGCTCCCAGGGACCAGGTCTCTGCCAGATGGGGCAGAGGGTCGCCCCTGGCAGGGATGACGGCCAGCCCAGCTGGTCCACGGAACGGAGCATGTGGCGCCGAGACCCCTTCGGGGTGTGAGGGCATCACAGTGATCCAAAGCAGAAGCAGCCCCCACCCAGCGGTGGTCGGGGACAGTGCCCGAGTTGTCCTCTGTCCTTGCTGCAGGCCCTCGTGGCCCCGGCCCCTGGGCTGCCACAGAGCACACGGGGCAGAGCGCACGGGGCGTGATGAAGCTGAGCTTCGAGGGGTGCTCAGCTTTCGGGGTCTGTGTGCTGATTGCACCTTAGTGCTCGGTTCAGGCCCGAATCCAGGGTGGCCACAGAGCCCCAGTCAATACTCATCAGAGACAGTGACTCCAACAAGATGAAATATAAACTGCCCAGAAACCGCGGGATGCGTGGGGCCGCCGTCCTGAGAGGGCTGATGCCGGCTGGGAAACATTAAAACTGTCAGAGAGAGGGGAGCCTCGGACCGGCTCATCCCCCAAGCTCATCCCCATGCTCCGGTCATCGCCTGGACTGCCCACCTCCGTCCCCAAACACGGCAGGTGGCCTGGGCTGGGTTCCGCCCGCAGGCTTCCTCTCCCTGAGCTTCCTTCCCTCTTGGGCTGCTGGAGGGCAGGTGGTCACAGCCTCTGTGATGAGTCTCGGTCCCACCCATGCCCCTTCCTCCTAGGCAGCTCCCGGCTTCACTTCCACGGAGCTGTGGCCTTTTCCAGCCAATCATCTGTGGGTCCAAGGGACACCTGCTGTTTGCAGGTCTGGCCTTGGGATTTGAAGACCTAGTTGGAGCCCCCTCAGCCCCACACTGGTTAGGAGAGCAAGTCCTCGGCTCTGATCTGGTCTCTCTGGCTTCAAAACAGGAATGACAGCAGTGACCTTGCAGGACTGTAGGAGACTGGAAAGGAAGCCCTGCTGTAGCCCTTGAAGAGAAAATTCCCATCCCAGGAGAGTGCCCTCCAGACCCCCCAAACAGAGCTCTACAAACACAGCCCGGTCCCTCAGCAGCACCTAGGCCAGAGTGGGAAGGGCCCCATAGTCCACGATGCCCAGGACCGCCCTCCCCAGGTTTCTAGCAGCACCACAGCCGCTCGGTTCCCACATGGGGGAGGGAAAAGGCCAACAGTGGAAGACAGTGAAGATTAGTCATGAATTTGCCAAGTGCTGTTTTTGGAGAGGTCCCAGCCTTCGAGGCTTCTGCGGGTGTTTCAGGAGCATCCTCGCTGGTTTCCCACAGCTGCCCGCCCCCCCCAACCCAGCACACACACACGGGGGCGGCCGGAAGGTGCGAAATTGCCATTTCTTTCACCACTCCTATCTCTGTGCAGCAGACACTCAGGGAGGCTTTTAAATTCTAAATGGAAAGCCTCAAACTGCCGGGCTTCTACAGGAAAACGCCTTTAATTCTTCATTCCCTCCCGCCTTCCTGGCTGAGCTTTCTCTCTAATTAAGAGAAAATTGTGACATCAACTCAAGGGCATCACCTTCCCCGACGTGGTAAAGGCAGGGATTTAATCCCAGGCCAGCCGCACGTACCCCCAGCAAATCTGCTTTCAGATTTGTGCCGCTGCAGATAAGGAGAATTCCATGCAGGCAGAGTGGGGAGGGGCCACTGCCTTCTGGAGCCAAATGGCAGGAGGAAGAGAGCAGCCAGGCATGGGCTCCTGAGCGGGGAGTCCAGCCCCTTCTGAGGCTGGGCTGGGGCCAGGCAGAGGCTGCAGGTCCCCGGTCACTGTGGAGCTGGGGAGGCTGGGAAGGGAGGGGCAAGTTTGCTCTGGGAATCTGAGAGCTGGGGACAGACAGGGGACAGGGCAGCCGGGTGGCTAAGGAGGTGGACTGGGAAGTCCGTCCACCTGTCTGTCCACCCGTCCATTCCTCTATCTGTCCATCCATCCATGGGCCTATCCATCCATTTTTCCAACACTCACTTATTCAAGATGGGGCCTGCCTCAGGCCTGTTCTGGGCACAGGGCTCCATGCCAAGCACGACAGATACAGTCCCTCCTGTTGGTGATGTCAGTCTCCTGGGAAACAGGCTGAATGCAATGACCGCGCGGCCCATGTGGGTGCCCTCGGGTCACTGGTGCCCCGGCTCCAGCTGCTCTGTGGTTTGGGCTAGTGGCCTAACCTCTTGGTGCCTCCCTCTCCTTATCTCTGCAATGTGGACCTAGGGGTGGGCCTGGGTGGGGACTAAATGCTGAGGGGAGGGAAGATACTGGGTAAACCCGTGGAACCTTATCATAGTGATGACCGACACTATTAGGGAGCTGGGGCCACTCCCAACGCAGCTGCATGGATCTCTTCTGATGAGGCCGTGAAGCCTCACGATCCCGGGGTCCCTTGTCTCCTCTCTCCCCACCCTCCTGGGTCAGGACTGGTTCGCTCGTGGATAAATTAGGCTCAAAAACTAGTGAGGCCATCAGGGTTGTAACCCATGGCCCCCAACCCCCAGCGGCTCCCTGTCCAGTCCAGCCGGGATAAGAGACTAGCTTCTGAGGGACGAGGCTCACACCCAGGGCTGCATGGGAGAAGGGAACCTGGGATGGGGCAGGGAGAGCAGGCTTCAGGAGAGAGCGTTTGGAGCTGGGACTCAGAGGGCAAGTGGCTGGTGCTGGGGAGGGGGAAAGGCACCCCAGGCTGGCCTGCGGGTAGCAGCTGTGCTGGCATGGAGGGTGGGTGTGTGAACTTCGGATCTTCGCATCCATTGGGAGGCACCCTACAGATCTGAGCGCAGAGGCAGGAGCCGGGTGGGGAGGTCAGGAGGTCAAGAGGTCAGCATTTGTCCCGCAAGCCGCCTTTCCCGGCACGGTTCGTCCTACCATCGGGTGGGGGGGCGGTGGCCGGGTTCATGGCTCCTCCCACCCCAGAGCCAAGGTGGGCTAAGGACTGGGGACAGGCACGGCACAGGGTCTCTCGGACCCAACCCTCACGCTCTTTGGCCATTGCCATGGCCTGGACGCGTTTGGCCTCTCAGAGCCTCATTCTCCTCGTCCATGAAGTGAGTGCTAGGCCAGGGGTCTGTTACCTTCGAACACTCTGTGCTTTGAAGCCCTCCCAGAATCACAGGCCTGAGCCTGGCATCACCAGGGCCTCCGTCCCTCCCACCACCCAACCCTCCGTCCCCCCCCACCGCCCATCCCTCTGTCCCTCCCACCGCCCATCCCTCCGTCCCCCTCCACCGCCCAGCCCTCCGTCCCCCCCC
>NW_026654277.1:0-9341 GCF_009828535.3 Hylobates moloch
TTTTGCTTGAAGATATTCCTTTTTCCACTATACGCTTCTTACCGCTTTGAATGACCAGTTGCTGTTTCTACAGAAAGTGTGTTTCAGAACAGCACAATCAAAAGTAATGTTCAACTCTGTTAGTTGAATGCACAGATCAGAAATCATTTTACAGAATGCTTCCGTGTAGTTTTTATTTGAAGATATTCCTTTCACCACTGCAGGCATCTTTGCGCTCCGAATGTCCACTTGCAGTTTCCACAGAAAGAAGGTTTAAGACAAGCACAATCAAATGTAAGGTTCAACTCTGTTAGTCGAATACAGAGATCAGAAAATAATTACAGAGAATGCTTCTGTGTAGTTTATATTTGAAGATATTCGTTTTTCCACTATATGCCTCATAGCGCTGTGAATGTCCACTTGCAGTTTCTACAGAAAGAGTGTTTAAGAACTGCTCAATCAAAAGTATGTTTCAACTCTTACTTGAATGCACAGAACAGAAAGAACTTTCACAGAATGCTTCCATGTAGTTTTTATTTGAAGATATTCCTTTTTCCACTATAGGCCTCCTACCACTCTGAATGTCCGCTTCCAGTTTCTACAGAAAGTGGGTTTCACAACCCCTCAATCAAAGGTAAGGTTCAAATCTGTTAGTTGAATGCACAGACCAGAAAGTAGTTTCACAGAGTACTTCTTTGTAGATTTTATTTGAAGATATTCCTTTTTCCACTATTGACCTCTTTGCGCTCCGAATGTCCACTTGCAGTTTCTACAGAAAGAGTGTTTCTGAACTGAACATTCAAAAGTAAGGTTCAACTCTGTTAGTTGAATGCAGAGAATAAAAAGAAGTTTCACAGAATGCTTCTGTGTAGTTTTTATTTGAAGATATTCCTTTTTCCACTATAGGCATTTTAGCGCTCTGAATCTCCACTTGCAGTTTCTACAGAAAGAGAGTTTCTGAACTTCTCAATAAAAAGTAAGGTTCAAATCTGTTAGTTGAATGCCCAGAACAGAAAGAACTTTCACAGAATGCTTCTGTGTAGTTTTTATTTGAAGATATTCGTTGTTCCACTCTAGGCCTCTAAGCGCTCCGAATGTCAAATTGCAGCTTCCACAGAAAGAGTGTTTCAGAACTGCTCAATCAAAAGTAAGGTTCAACTCCGTTAGTAGAATGCAAAGAACAGAAAGAAGTTTCACAGAATGCTTCGGTGCAGTTTTTATTTGAAGATATTCCTTTTTCCACTATACACTTCTTAGCGCTCAGAATGTCCTCTTGCAGTTTCTACAGAAAGAGTGTTTCAGAAATGCTCAATCAAAGAAAGGTTCAACTCTGTGAGTTGAATGCACAGAACTGAAAGAAGTTTCACAGAATGCTTCTGTGTACTTACTATTTGAAGATATTCCTTTTTCCACTATAGGCGCCTTAGCGCTAGGAATGTCCACTTGCAGTTTCCACAGAAAGAGTGTTTCAGAACTGCGCAATCAAATGTAAGGTTCAACTCTGTTAGTTGAATCAACAGTTCAGAAAGGAGTTTCACAGAATGCTTCTTTGTAGTTTTTATTTGAAGATATTCCTTTTTCCACTATTGGCCTCTTAGCTCTCCAAATGTCCACTTGCAGTTTCTACAGAAAGAGTGTTTCAGAACTGCTCAATCAAAAGTAATGTTCAATTCTCTTAGTTGAATGCACAGAACTGAAAGCAGTTTCGCAGAATGCTTCTGTGGAGTTGTTTATTTGAAGGTATTCCTTATTGCACTATAGGCACCTTAGCGCTCTTAATGTCCACTTGCAGTTTCTAGAGAAAGAATGCTTCAGAACTGCTCCATCAAAAACAAGCTTCAACTCTGTTTGTTGAATGCACAGAAGAGAAAGAAGTTTCCCAGAATGCTTCTGCATAGTTTTTTTTGAAGATATTCCTTTTTGCACTATAGGCCCCTTAGCGCTCTGAATGTCCAATAGCAGTTTGGAAAGAAAGAGTGTTTCAGAACTGCTGAATCAAAAGTAATGTTCAATTCTGTTAGATGAATTCACAGAGCAGAAAGTAGTTTCACAGAATGCTTCTGTGTAGTTTTGATTTGAAGATATTCCTTTTTCCACGATAGGCCCCTTACCCCTATGAATGTCCACTTGCAGTTTCTACAGAAAGAGTGTTTCAGAAATGCTCAATCAAAAGTAACGTTAAACTCTGTTAGCTGAATGCACAGAACAGAAAGAAGTTTCACAGAATGCTTCTGTGCAGGTTTTATTTGTTGATATTCCTTTTTCCACTATAGGCCACTTTGCGCTCGTAATTTCCGCTTGCAGTTTCTACAGAAAGAGTGTCTCAGAACTGCTCAATCAAAAGTAGGCTTCAACTCTGTTAGTTGAATGCACAGAATGGAAAGAAGTTTCACAGAATGGTTCTGTGTAGTTTTTATTGGAAGATACTTCATTTTCCACTATAGGCCCGTTAGGGCTCCGAATGTCCACTTGCAGTTTCTACAGAAAGAGTGTCTCAGAACTGCTCAATCAAAAGTAAGCTTCATCTCTGCTACTTGAAAGCACAGAACAGAAATTAGTTTCAGAGAATGCTTCTGTGTAGTTTTTATTCGAAGATATTCCTTTTTCCTGTATAGGCCCCTTAGTTCTCTGAATGTCCGCAAGCACATTCTACAGAAACACTCTTTCAGAACTGCTCAATCAAAAGTAAGGTTCATCTCTGTTAGATGAATGCAAAGAACAGAAAGAAGTTTCACAGAATTCTTCTGTGTAGTTCTTTACTTGTGGATATTCCTTTTTCCACTATAGGCCCGTTACCGGTCTGAATGTCCACTTGCAGTTTCTACAGAAAGAGTGTTTGAGAACTGCTCAATCAAAACTAAGCTTCAACTCTGTTAGTTGAATGCACACATTAGTAGGAATTTTCACAGAATGCTTCTGTGTTGTTTTTATTTGAAGATATTCCTTTTTCCACTACATGCCCCTTAGCGCTCCGAATGACCACTTGCAGTTTCTACAGAAAGAGTGTTTCAGAACTGCTCAATCAAAAGTAAGCTTCAACTCTGATAGTTGAATACAAAGAACAGAAAGAAGTTTCACACAATGCTTCTGTGTAGTTTTTATTTGAAGATACTTCTTTTTCCACAGTAGGCCCCTTTGCGCTCCGAATGTCCACTTGCAGTTTCTACAGAAAGAGTGTTTCAGAACTGCTCAATCAAAAGTAGGGTTCAATTCAGATAGTTGAATGAATGGAAAGGAAAGAAATTTCACAGAATGCTTCTGTGTATTTTTTATTTGAAGATATTCCTTTTTCGACTATAGGTCTCTTAGCGCTCCGAATGCCACTTGCAGTTTCTACAGAAAGCGTGTTTCGGAACTGCTCAATCAAAAATAAGGTTCAACTCTGTTAGTTGAATGCACAGAACAAAAGAAATTTCAAAGAAAGCTTCTGTGTAGTTTTCATTTGAAGATATTCCTTTTTCCACTATTGGTCTGTTAGCGCTCCGAATGTCCACTAGGAGTTTCCACAGAAAGAGTGTTTCAGAACAGCTCAATCAAAAGTAAGGTTCAACTCTGTTAGTTGAATGCACTGAATAGAAAGAAGTTTCACGGAATGCTTCTGTGTAGTTTTTATTTGAAGATATTCCTTTTTCCACTATAGGCCACTTAGTGCTCTGAAATTCCACTTGCAGTTTCCACCGAAAGAGTGTTTCAGAACTGCTCAATCAAAACTGCGTTCAAGTCCTTTTGTTAAATGCACAGAACAGAAAGAAGTTTCACAGAATGCTTCTGTGTAGTTTTTATTTGGAGTTTTTCCTTTTTCCACTATAGGCCTCTTAGCGCTCAGAATGTCCTCCTGCAGTTCCTACAGAAAGGGTGTTTCAGAACTGCACCGTCAAAAGTACGATTCATCTCTGTTATTTGAATGCACAGATCAGAAGAATTTTCACAGAATGCTTCTGTGTAGTTTTTATTTGAAGGTATTCCTGTTTCCACTGCAGGCCTCTTAGCGCTCCGAATGTCCACTTGCAGTTTCTACAGAAAGAGTGTTTCAGAGCTGCTCAATCAAAAGTAAGGTTCAACTCTGTTATTTGAATGCACAGAATAGAAAGTAGTTTCACAGAATGATTCTGTGTAGTTTTTATTTGAAGATATTCATTTTTCCACTATACGCCTCTTATCGTTCGGAATGTCCACTTGCAGTTTCTACAGAAAGAGTGTTTCAGATCCATTAAAACAAAGTAAGGTTCAACGCTGTTAGTTGAATGCACACAACAGAAAGAAGATTCACAGAATTCTTCTGTGTAATTTTTATTTGAAGATATTCCTTTTTCCTCTATAGGCCTCTTTGCACTCCGAATGTCCACTTGCAGTTTCTACAGAAAGAGTGTTTCAGAACTGTTCAATCAAAAGTAAGGTTCAACTCTGTTAGTTGAATGCACAGAACAGAAAGAAGTTTCACAGAATGCTTCTGTATAATTTTTATTTGAAGATATTCCTTTTTCCTCTATTGGCCTGTTAGCGCTCTGAGTGTCCACTTGCAGTTTCTACAGAAAGAGTTTTACAGAACTCTTCAATCAAAAGTAAGGTTCAACTCTGTTAGTTGAATGCACAGAACAGAAAGTAGTTTCACAGAATGATTCTGTGTAGTTTTTATTTGTAGATATTCCTTTTTCCACAATAGGACTCAGCGCACTGAAAGTCCACTTGCAGTTTCTATAGAAAGAGTGTTTCAGAGCTGCTCAATCAAAAGTAAGGTTCAACTTTGTTAGTTGAATGCAAGACTAGAAAGAAGTTTCACAGAATGCCTTTGTGTAGATTTTATACGAAGATATTTTTTTTCCATTATTGGCCCCTTGTGTTCCGAATGTCCAATTGCTGTTTCTACAGAAAGAGTCTTTCTTTCCTGCTCAATCAAAATAAGGTTCAAATCTGTTAGTTCAATGCACAGATCAGAAAGATGTTTCACAGAATGCTTCTGTGTAGTTTTTATTTGAAGATATTCCTTTTTCCACTATAAGCCTCTTAGCGCTCCGAATGTCCACATGCACTTTACACAGAAAGAGTGTTTCAGCACTGCTCAATCAAAAGTAAGGTTCTACTCTGTTAGTTGAATACACAAATCAGAAAGAAGTTTCACAGAATTCTTCTGTGTAGTTTTTATTTGAAGATATTCCTTTTTCCACTACAGGCCTCTTAGCGCTCCGAATGTCCACTTGCGCTTTAAACAGAAAGAGTGTTTCAGAACTGCTCAATCAAAAGTAAGGTTCTAATCTGTCAGTAGAATACACAGATCTGAGAAAACTTTCACAGAATGCTTCTGTGTAGTTTTTATTTGAAAATTTTCCTTTTTCCACTATTGGCCTCTTAGCGCTCAGAATGTCCCCCTGCAGTTCCTACAGAAAGAGTATTTCAGAACTGCACCATCAAAAGTAAGATTCATCACTGTTATTTGAATGCACAGATCAGAAAGAAGATTCACAGAATGCTTCTCTGTAGTTTTCATTTGAAGGTACTCCTATTTCCACTGCAGGCTTCTTAGCGCTCCGAATGTCCACTGGCAGTTTCTACAGAAAGAGTGTTTCAGAACTGCTCAATCAAAAGTAAGGTTCAACTCTGTTATTTGAATGCGCTGAATAGAAAGAATTTTCACAGAATGATTCTGTGTAGTTTTTATTTGAAGATATTCGTTTTTCCACTATACGCCTCTTAGCACTCCGAATGTCCACTTGCAGTTTTTACAGAAAGAGTGTTTCACATCTGTTGAAACAAAAGTAAGGTTCAACGCTGTTAGTTGAATGCACAGAACAGAAACAAGTTTCACAGAATGCTTCTGTGTAGTTTTTATTTGAAGATGTTCCTTTTTCCACTATAGGCCTCTTAGCGCTGCGAATATCCACTTCCAGTTTCTACTGAAAGAGTGTTCCACAACTCCTCAATCAAAACTAAGGTTCAACTCTGTTAGTTGAATCCACAGATCAGAAAGAAGTTTCACAGAATGCTTCTGTATAGTTTTTGTTTGAAGATATTCGTTTTTCCACTATGGGCCTCCTACCGCTCTGAATGACCACTTGCTGTTTCTACAGAAAGTGTGTTTCAGAGCAGCACAATCAAAAGTAAGGTTCAACTCTGTTAGTTGAATGCACAGATCAGAAATAATTTCACAGAATGCTTCCGTGTAGTTTTTATTTGAATATATTCCTTTCACCACTACAGGCATCTTTGCTCTCCGAATGTCCACTTGCAGTTTCCACAGAAAGAATGTTTCAGAAAAGCACAATCAAATGTAAGGTTCAACTCTGTTAGTCGAATACAGAGATCAGAAAATAGTTTCACAGAATGCTTCTGTTTAGTTTATATTTGAAGATATTCCTTTTTCCACTATATGCCTCATAGCGCTGCGAATGTCCACTTGCAGTTTCTACAGAAAGAGTGTTTAAGAACTGCTCAATCAAAAGTAAGGTCCAACTCTGTTACTTGAATGCACAGAACAGAAAGATGTTTCACAGAATGCTTCTCTGTAGTTTTTATTTGCAGATATTCCTTTTTCTACTATAGGCATCTTAGCGCTCTGAATGTCCACTTGCAGTTTCTACAGAAAGAGTGTTTCTTAACTGCTCAATCAAAATTATTGTTCAACTCTGTGAGTTGACTGCAAAAACAGAAAGAAGTTTCACAGAATGCTTTTGTGTAGATTTTATTTGAAGATATCCTTTTTTCCACTATTGGTCTCATAGAGTTCCGAATGTCCACTTGCAGTTTCTACAGAAAGAGTGTTTCTTACCTGCTCAATCAAAAGCAAGGTTCAACGCTGTTAGTTGAATTCACAGATCAGAAAGAAGTTTCACAGAATGCTTCTGTGTAGTTTTTATTTGAACATATTCCTTTTTCCACTATAGGCCTCTAAGCGCTCCGAATGTCAAATTGCAGTTTCTACAGAAAGAGTGTTTCAGAACTGCTCAATCAAAAGTAAGGTTCAAATCTGTCAGTTGAATACACAGATCAGAAAAAATTTTCACAGAATGATTCTGTGTAGTTTTTATTTGAAGATATTTTTTTTCCACAATAGGCCTCTCAGTGCTCCGAATATCCACTTGCCGTTTCTACAGAAAGAGTGTATTTCAACTCCTCAATCAAAAGTAAGTTTCAAATCTGTTAGTTGAATTCAGAGATCAGAAAGAATTTTCACAGAATGCTCATGTGTATTTTTTATTTCAAGATATTCCTTTTTCCACTATAGGCATCCTTGCAATCAGAATGTCCACTTGCAGTTTCCACACAAAGGGTATTTCAGAACTGCACAATCAAAAGTAAGGTTCAACTCTATTAGTTGAATGCACAGATGAGAAAGAAGTTTCACAGAATGCTTCTGTGTAGTTTTTATTTGAAGATATATGTTTTTCCACTATACGGCTCTTAGCGCTCCGAATGTACACTTGCAGTTTCTACAAAAGGGTGTTTCAGAACTGCACAATCAAAAGCAATTTTCAACTCTGTTACATGAATGCACAGAACAGAAAGAAGTTTCACCCAATGCTTCTGTGTAGTTTTTATTTGAAGATATTCATTTTTCCACTATAGGCCTCTTAGCACTCCGAATGTCCACTTGCAGTTTCTACAGAAAGAGTGTTTCAGAACTGCTCAATGAAAAGTAAGGTTCAACCCTGTTAGTTGAATGCACAGATCAGAAATAAGTTTCACACAATGCTTCTGTGTAGTTTTTATTTCAAGATATTCCTGTTTCCACTGTAGGCCTCTTAGCGCTCCGAATGTCCACTTGCAGTTTCAACAGAAAGAGTGTTTCAGAACTGCAAAGTCAAAAGTAAGTTTCATCTCTGTTAGTTAAATGCACAGAACAGAAACAGGTTTCACTGAATGCTTCTGTGTAGTTTTTATTTGAAGATATTTCTTTTTCAACTATAGCCCTCTTTGCGCTCCGAATGTACACAGGCCGTTTCTACATAAAGAGAGTTTCAGAACTGCTCAATCAAAATCAAGTTTCAACTCTGTTAGTTGAATGCACAGAAGAGAAAGAAGTTTCACCGAATGCTTCTGTGTAATTTTTACTTGAAGATATTACTTTTTCTACTATAGGCCTCTTAGCGCTCCGAATGTCAACTTGCAGTTTCTACAGAAAGTGTGTTTCAGAACTGCTCAAAGAGAAGTAAAGTTCAACTACGTTAGCTGAATGCACAGATCAGAAAGAAGTTTCACAGAATGCTTCTGTGTAGTTTTTGTTTGAAGATATTACTTTTTCCACTATATGCCTGTTAGCGCTCCGAATATTCACTTCCAGTTTCTACAGAAATAGTGTTTCACAACTCCTCAATCAAAAGAAAGTTTCAAATCTCTCAGTGGAATGCACAGATCAGAAAGAAGTTTCACAGAATGCTTCTGTGTAGTTTTTATTTGAACATATTCCTTTTTCGATTATAGGCCTCTTAGCGCTAAGAATGTACAATTGCTGTTTCTACAGAAAGTGTGTTTCAAAACTGCACAGTCAAAACAAGTTTCAACTCTGTTAGTTGAATGCAGAGAAAGGAAAGAACTTTCACAGAATGCTTCTGTGTAGTTTTTATTTCAAGATATTCCTTTTTCCAGTATAGGCCTCTTTGCGTTCTGATTGTCCACTTGCAGTTTCTACAAAAAGACTGTTTCAGAACTGCTCATTGAAAAGCAAGGTTCAACTCTGTTAGTTGAATGCACAGAACAGAAAGTATTTTCACAGAATGCTTCTGTGTAGTTTTTGTTTGAAGATATTCCCTTTTCCACTATAGGCCATTTACCGCTCTGAATATTCAGTTCCAGTTTCTACAGAAAGAGTATTTCACAACTCCTTAATCAAAAGAAAGGTTCAAATCTCTCTGTTGAATGCACAGAACACACAAAGAAGTTTCACAGAATGCTTCTGTGTAGTTTTTATTTGAAGACATTCCTTTTTCGACTATAGACCTCTTAGTGCTCGGAATATCCAGTTGAAGTTTATAGAGAAATAGTTTTTCAGAAGTACACAATCAAAAGTAAGGTTCAACACTGTTAGTTGAATGCACAGATCAGAAATAAGTTTCACACAATGCTTCGGTGTAGTTTTTATTTCAAGATATTCATGTTTCCACTATAGGACTCTTAGTGCTCCGAAAGTCCACTTGCTATTCCTACAGAAAGAGTGTTTCAGAACTGCACCATCAAAAGTAAGTTTCAACTCTGTTAGTTGAATGCACAGATCAGAAAGAAGTTTCACAGAATGCTTCTGTGTAGTTTTAATTTGAAGATAATCCTTTTTCCACTATAGGCCTCTTAGCACTCTGATTGTCCACTTGCAGTTAATACAGAAACAGTGTTTCAGAACTGCTCAATCAAAAGTAAGGTTCAACTCTGTTAGT
>NW_026654278.1:0-9330 GCF_009828535.3 Hylobates moloch
TTTTTCTTTTTTTTTTTTTTGTATTTTTAGTAGAGACGGGGTTTCACATCTTGGCCAGGCTGGTCTTGAACTCCGGACTTCGTGATCCACCCACCTTGGCCTCCCAAAGTGCTGGGATTACAGGCTTGAGCCACTGCGCCCGGCCCTCCCTCTTCTTTTAACAGCTGGGGAAACTGGGCTGAGAAGGTTTTGGTGACATTGCTGTAAGCCCCTCAACTGTGAAAGGCTGAGACGGGACAGAACTCCAGGTCTGTTAAAGCTGGAACCTTGTCTGCTCGCCACCCAGCTCCATGCCCCTGGGATGGGAGTCTGAGCATCACCCATGGCATTTTTAGAGCAGATTTGTATTGCTGAAGTCTTAAACTTTCACACAGATCAGCAGTGCTCTCAATGACACCTTGAGGTGGGGTTAATTCTAGGTGGAAAGCGGGGATAAAATCCTGCTGCTTAGAGAGGTCCAGCTCTCCGGCCTTGGCTACACAGCTGGCAGGGACCAAGAGTGGGGCCAGGGCTGGGCTTCCTGACTCCAGGGGACCCCCCGCTGTGAGCATGTGCGTGGGTGGGGCGGGGGTGGGCTGGAGGAAGGCCTGTGATGCCAGATCTCCAGGGTCGCCCTGTGCTCTCTGGACCTGTCCCTGAGAACTTCACTGCAGGACCCATGGGTGTTAAAAGGAGGCCTTGGGGCAGGGTCCGAAGCTTGTGTCCTCTGTGGCCACCAGCCTCTAGCACAGCAGATCCCACGCTCACCTGCTGGAGGGAGTGCTGAGGGTCGAGGGTCCCCACTCAGCCTCACGTGGGCAGTGCAGCCGCGCTCAGAGCCAGTGAAGGGAAAATAACTTTTAATTAACATTTAGGACTCAGAATCGGGTCATGCAAACCCCTGCATCTCTGTAGCTTCTGCTGATTGTTCTTGATTAGGCTTGGTAAAAATAGCCTGGCGGCATGTGCGGCAGTGTGGCTGGCCTTCGCCATCCTGCTGGCCCCTCTGCCCGCTCCGTCCCCCCGACGGTGAGGCATGGACAGTGTCTGGGGCTCCTCCCTGTCACCCATCTCTAGGAGGACACACCAAGGGTCATCCTAACCCCGAGTATTTACGGACACCCCTTCTCCATGACCATGCCACCCAGTCACCTGGAAAAGCCACCCCGGGGTGGAGGGAACCCTCCCTGACAGGGTCATCTGTCCATTGTTCACCCACTAGCATGTCACCCCGCCGGCCTGACCAATGCAGCGGACTGCAGATCCTCTCTCGGACTGTGTTAGACTGGGAGGTGCCGCGGACACTAGCTGAGAATCATCTAGACATATCTGTGTACTCCTCAAGAGATGCTGTTCCCCTGTCCCGTGATCCGGGGCCTGGGACCTGCCTGAGGCCCCCTGGAACCAAGGATGGACAACGGCCCATCTCTGGGAGGCGTGCGAGGCTGCAGTAGCCTGTGCTTAGCCATTGGAAAAGCACAGAGACGCCGCTCTCTAATAAATGCCATGGGGACCCTCTGCCCCAGTCCCAGGAGGAGCAGCCCCAGGGTGGTGTGGCCGGTCAGCAGTTGCGGCGAGGGTAGCTCAGTGCCAAGGGCTGCTTAGTGCTGGTCAGTGCTGGTGGCTAGTCAGTCCTCATGGCTGGTCAGTGTTGGTTCGTGCTGGTCAGTTCTGGTGGCCGGTCAGTGCTGGTCAGTGCTTGTGACTGGTCAGTGTTGGTCAGTTCTGGTGGCCGGTCATTTCTGGTCAGTGCTGGTAAATGGTGGTGGCTGGTCAGTGCTGGTGGCCGGTCAGTGCTGGTCAGTGCTTATGCTGGTCAGTGCTTGTGGCTGGTCCACTAGGTCTAGAAGGGCCTCTGCCTTGGCCTCCCAGAGTCTCAGTAGGCGGATCAGAGACGAGGGATAGGGCTTGCAATGGAATGATGGGATTCTGTGAATTTTGGGATTTAGGACCACAATGCCACTTGTTTATCTTCTGTCCCCCAACATCTCAGAGAATCAGGCCATCCCACCTTTCATTCATGGGGACACAGAGGCAGGAATTCTCCCCTGCAATGTGCTTCAAGTTGCCTTGAGCCAAATGCAGAATTTTGTGGGGGGCTCAGTGTGACTCCCGGGCTGGCCGGTTTTCAGAGCATGTGCAGGTCAAGGACATCCTGCTGGTTCTCCATCTTCCTTCACAGGGATGCCGGCTCCAAGAAAGGCAGAGACACCTGCTCCACACAATTTGGGTCACCTTCTCCCCTCCATCCCTGCCATCACTTCCTTCTCTTTCTCGGAGTCAGGGAGGAAGGACAGCTGGGGCAGCCCGGACAGCTGGGGCAGCCCGGCCAGCTGGGTGGGTGCAGCCCTGCTGCGCTCTTGGGCCTGGATGTTATTATTCTTCAGGGCCCTGGGGTTAGCAGCTGCTTCCCCTATGTCCAGACTCCCCGGCAGCCTGGCCCTGAGCTTTTCCTGCCCATTGCTCACTGGCCAGAAGAGAGCAAATAGAGACTGAAGCCAAGAGAGAGAAGCGGGTGTTTTCCAAACCATCTGAACGCCTTCCTGGCCAATTGTATGAGAGCTGTTGCATCCTGGGGCTGCGCCTGGTTAAATGCTCCTTGGGCTCCTGGTTGCCCTGGCCGCTTGCTGCCTGGGACTCACTGCCAGGAGCCTGGGGGAGCGCCTGGAGCCCCCCAGCCCTGCTGCAGTGGGGCTGAGCTGGCTTCCTTCGCTGTGATCTGCCATCTTCCCACCAGATGGCGCTGGGTGCTCACGGCCACCTCCACCTGGTGCAGCTGCGCCCCAGGCCTGGGATGCAGGACACAGGAGGCCCGGATGTGGGAAGGCTGCTGTGGCGAGGGGCTCTGGCCTTGCGTTGCCTTCTCAGCAAGCCGGCCCACCCACCGGGAGGAGCGTCTCCCGCCTGACCCCATCCCTTCCCCTCTCCCTCTTAGCCTCCCGGAGCCCAGAGTCCTCATCTGTCACTGGGTTGGTCGGGGTTGGCTGGGATCAGAGGCTAGCTCTGCGCCCTGGTGCCCGAGGGGCAGCTCCATAGATGCAGCTGGTGCTGCCGCTGTCATTGCTATCATGACTGACACACAGCTCTGCAGGGGCCCAGGCCTGGGGGAGAAGCGGGTGGTATGATTGTAGGAGCAGAGAAGACCCTGAGATCCTGACATCTCAGGGCCACGACCACTCTGGGAGCCCTCGCTGACCCGTCCCTCTGCACATCCCAGCCTGTGCCTTCGACCTTTCTAGAGGGTCTCCCGGGGCTGGGCCACATGCCCATGATGTCAGCACTGCCACGCGGGGCCCAAAATGACAGCTTGGGGACACAGTGTCACACCCCATGGACCCAGGGAGTCACCACAAAGGGTCCTGGTTGGTCAGCAGGGCGACAGCCAAGGCCGGGACCTCCCCAGATCGCCGGGCAGCAGGGAAGTGGGGTCATCAAATGTCTGCTGGCGCGGTGGCCTCTGCAGATTTCAAGGGAAGGGTCCCTCCTGGTGGTGCAGCTGCCCTGCTGGGATCCAGAGGAAGTGGGGGCTGCATGCCTTATAGCCCTGTCTCCACCATGTTCCCACCAGACAGAGTTTGGTCCCCTGTGAACTGGGGGCTTGGGGCTCACAGTGGACTTTCAACAACATTCAGTGAATGGTCACTCAGGTCCCAGGCAGCCGGTATGGGGCCCAGTCGCAACCCCCTTTCTGCCGACAGCAGGCCACAGAGGGTCAGCCAAGTTCCACACACAGGGATGGACCCGCCATGCCAAGGCCCCATCTGGGCATCCCCCAAGCAGGTCCCACACGCAGGCCTCCCAAAGTGGCAGTGACATCAGCCCAGACAGTACCAGTCAACTCCTCCAGACATCACAGAGATGCCTCCCAGGCGGCAACCGACCTCCGCACGCAGGTCCCCTCCCTGGCTGAGCCCCGGCCTCTCTCCTACTGTGCACACCAGGAGCGGAGCCACTCCACACAGCAGCCTGTGCTGCCCACGGCCTTTCTTACACGCTACCTGCCAAGTGCCCTTCAGGCAGAGCCGCAGAGAGAGAGGGGCTGTGCCGCACACCAGTGCATTCCTGCCCCGCACGGGCCACGTGTCACTGGGCAGCTTCGAGGGACTCACCGTGCTGGTGGTGAATTCTGGCGGGTTGTCATTCACATCTGTCACCGTGATGATGGCTGTGGCTGTGTTTGAGAGGCCATAGTTGAGATTTCCTTCCATATCTGTGGCCTGAACGATGACTGTGTACTGCTGAACTTTCTGGAAGGGAGACACCAGTTGAGAAAGAACAGAAAATCAGTTTGGGTTTTAATTGACAATGCACTTATGAAAAGAAATCTGTTCACAGGAACGGAGTTCCTGGAACCAGTTCTCTTTCATCGGGGGCTGTGTGCTGGGCGCAGGGCCCTCTCCGAGCCTCCCGGTTGATACTGCCTATCGGAGTAAGTTTCTCCTCCCCTTGCCACGCGTTAAGGTGCGGCATGAAGAGGTTTGCTTGTGTTTTCATCTCAGTGGCCCTGCCGTTGATAGGTGCAGATCACGTTTGGTGCCAAGATAGAAGCGAGGAGAACAGGGGAGCCCAGAGGGCACTGGGGTTGCATTCAGTCTAGAAAGCCAAGCAGGGACAGTTTGCAGAGGGAGGGATACCCCACAGACGCGGGTCAGGAGGGACTTCGTTGCTTGAATGTTTACCTTGTCCAGCTGAACTGCAGGTCAGACATTCAAATGGGAAGAAAAGACAAACCCTCTCCCTTTTCTTTGCAGGTGCGGAGATGCAAGCATGCTTTCTGCTGGAAAATGCAGTCCTGACAGTTTACCGTGCAGGCGCAGGTGTGAGCTTTAAATGGCAAATAAGGCTTGGCGGGATGAGCGCATTTTATTAGGCATTGAAGGAGTCTCATGGCCTTTCTCGGCAGGGCCCCTGCTGGGAGTCCGTAAGTGCCAAAATCCCTGAGCTGGCAGAGGTGGCTTTTCCACACATCTGTTCTGACCCAGAGGCCATGAACTTCTGACATGACAGCTGAGGACAAGCTTGGGCGGGAGGGGCACAGCCTGCCTCTCAGCAGTACCATTAGGGGAGGGGGATTCTGGGGAACAAAGCAAAAAGGGACCCTGTGAAATGCTCTCCAAGTGACTAACAATCCCGAGTCGTGCTTCTCTAAGAGGTTAAGGGAAAAGACCAGCTCCTAGCAGTGTGATTCAGTGAGACGTGCTCAAGTTCCATAAACTGGCTCCATAAGGAATTACAAACAGCAGATGGTCACCAACCTTTTCTCTTTCCAACCATCATCCATCCATCCATCTATCCACCCAGTCACCCACCCCCACATCCACCATCCCTCTATTCACCCACCCATCCATCTATCTATCCACCCACCCACCCATCCACCATCCCTCTATTCACCCACCCATTCATTTATCCACCCACCCACCAAACCACCATCCCTCTATTCACCCACCCATCCATCTATCCACCCACCCCTCCATCTACCATCTCTCTATTTACACATCCATCCACCCATCCACCCATCCACCATCCATCCCTCTACTCACCCATCCATCCATCCTTCTATTCACCCACCCATTCATTTATCCACCCAACCACCATCCCCCTATTCACCCACCCATCCATCTATCCCTCTATTCACCCAGCCACCCACCCATCCACCATCCCTCTATCCACCCACCCATCCATCTATCCATCTACCCACCCACCCATCCACCATCCCTCTATTCACCCACCCATCCATTTATCCATCCACCTACCTACCCATACACCATCCCTCCCTCCCTCTATCTTTCCATCCCTCTGTCTTTCTATTCCTTCCTCCTTCCCTCCAAGACCAGCCAGCCCCAAGCCAAACTGGCAGCTGATGAGAGACGGATGAATAAGCCCAGCCAGGGATGGAGGGGTTTTCCAGCTGAGCCCAAATTGCCAATTTGTGGAATTGTGAGCTAAATAAATAGAAATAAATGGTGGTTGTTTTAGGCTGCTAAGTTTTGGGATCTTTTGTTATGCAGCAAAAGCTCCCTGGCATACACCCAAACCCTCAACATGGCCGCAGCACTCCATGTGTCATGGCCGCAGCACTCCATGTGTCATGGCCGCAGCACTCCATGTGTTATGGCTGCAGCACTCCATGTGTCATGGCTGCTAACCCCCTCTGTGGCCTCATCTTGAATCAAGCTCCCCCGCCCCTAGATGTCCCTTTGCCATGGAATTCTCTCCTGGCCCCCCAGCGCAGCATGCTCTCAGCTCAGCCTGCTCTTCATCTGTGACTCATTCCTGGCTTGCACTTTTACATTTATTGTGTCCTCCCTTGATCGTTGTCTGTAACCCTTGCCAACCTGAGCTCTGGGGGGCCATGGCTGTCTCATCCATCACCCACTGTGTCTCCAGGGTCAAACGTGGGCCCAACACAGAGTAGGTGCCCCATGACAGCAAGTTAATGTTGCCAGTGATTGTGGTGGCAACAGAAGCTCTGAGGAATGACAGAGGGTCCTGGGTGCTCCATAAGGTGTCTGGACAGTCTGTGGACAGCTGTGAGTCAACAACCGGCTTTGAGTGCATCACAGGATCCAACTTATACATGACAGCAAGCGATGGCCTGTGGGCTGAATCTGCCCATCACTATTATTGTAAATAACGTTTTATTGGCACATAGCTATGCTCTTTTATTGACACATTATCTATGGCTGCTTTCACACTCGCAAGGCAGAGCTGAGTATCTGCACAGAGACTGTATGCCCCACAAAACCTAAGATATGGACCACCTGGTACTTTATAGAAGACGTTTGCTGACCTTGGGCTCCAATATCAGGCAGTATAAGCCACTGCCACCTGGACAGGCCTGAGAGTGAGGCCACAAGCATCTCAGGGAGGGAGGGCTGGAGATCCAGGGGAGGCTTCCAGGAAGAGGCAGTCACACTGCCTGAAGGTGACAGGGTGAACTGAGGGCAGGGCTGGGAGGTGCGGTTGGGCCTGGGAGGTGGGAACACGGCAGCCAATCAGGGTCTGGGGTGTTCCACATGGCCTCCCACCCAGACCAGGGTGACTGTGGCCTGGTGACCAGGCCCAGCCTACATGGGGCCAGGGCTCAGTGCAGTGGGGGCGCTGGCTCCTGAGCCCTCCAGCCCCAACATGTGCCTCATCACGCAGCCCTGGCTGTTCTGAGAGATCTCCCTCAAGGAGGCAGGTGTCAGGGGCCTCTTGGAAGGGCAGGAAACTGCTTCTTGGCCTATGCCTGCATGGTCCTTGCAGCGGATCAGTCACCTGGAGAGAGGGGGGAGGACTGCAGCACTCAGAGCTCCTGCAGGGCCTGGGAGAGTGGGCGGCTCAGGCCCCCTGCAGGAGAGGGTTCCAGGGGGAGGCTGTGAGGCTCAGCAGGACAGGGAGGGGCCTGCGGGCTGCAGAGCCGTCAGCAACCTTGGCCTCCTGTATTTGGCAACACCCTCTGTAAAATGGGACATGACTGTGTGTTCTGCTGACCGCACAGCCGTGACTAGTTGCTGAGACAGTGAACAGGAACGTGCAGCCCAAACCAGGTTTTCATTATTTCTCTCCCACTGTTGGCTTTTTCCCCTCCCTCATTACCCCAACATTTGCCCCACACGGCGCCCTGTCTGCACTGTGCACCCCACTCCTCCTATACCTGCCCCTCTGTGCTTGCGGGTGTGTTGTCCCTCTCCCTCCTTCTGCTGGTGAGACCCCACTCTTCCTTCCAGAATGAGCTCTCCTCGCGCCTCTAGAATTGATTTTGCTTCCCTCATTAACCCTGGAGGTACAGCGTGACCCGGACAGCCACAACCCTGCCCACATCTGCTGCAGGCCGGACTCTCCTGGAAGACCCAGAGTGCCACGAGGACTGAGTCTTGTCCAGCTTTGTGTCCAAAGTGCCAGGTACAGACCTGGCACACAGTAGGTAATTGGTATCTGTTGAGGGAACCAAGTTAATGAGTCGTGTCTAACAGAGCTGACATTTACCAAGATGAATAGAACTTGGAGTCAAGGAGATAAAAAAAAACAAACCCAGAAATAGCTTACATTTACTTGGGTGCTATATCCTACTTTGATAGTTTTCTCACAGTAGGTTAACCCTTACCTGCTCCCCTTCTTCCTTTCTCCCTCATCCATCTACCCATCCCCTTACCCATCCATCCATCCATCATTTACCCATCCATCATCTGCACATCCATCATGCATCATCCACCCATCCATCCATTCATAATCCATCCATCCACTAACTCATTCATCATCGATCCATCTACCCATCCATCATCCACCATCCACCATCCACTCACTCATCCATCATCCATCCATCCATCATCCATCCATCCATCCATCCATGCATCATCCATTCATCCATCCACCCATCCATCATCCACCTATCCATCCATCCATCCATCATCCACCTATCCATCCATCCATCCATCATCTATCCACCCATCATCCATCCATCCACTAACTCATTCATCATCGATCCATCTACCCATCCATCATCTGCACATCCATCATGCATCATCCACCCATCCATCCATTCATAATCCATCCATCCACCTGTCCATCATCCATCATCCACCCATGCATCCATCATCCATCCATCCACTCATCCATCCATCATCCATTTATCCATCCATCCATCATCTATCCATCTATCATCCATCCATCCACCCATCTACCATCCACCCCACCCACCATCCACCATCCACTCACCCATCCATCATGCATAATCCATCCATCCATCCACTCATCCATCCATCATCCATTTATCCATCCATCCATCATCTATCCATCTATCATCCATCCATCCACCCATCTACCATCCACCATCTGCTTACCCATCCATTATCCATCTATCCATCTATCTATCCATCCATTTGCTCACCCATCCATCATCCATCTATCCATCCATCATCCATCCATCCATCCACCCTTCTATCATCCACCATCTACTTACCCATCCATTATCCATCTATTCATCCATCATCTATCCATCCATCCACTCACCCATCCACCATCCATCTATCCATCCATCATCTATCCATCCATCATCCAACCATCCATCCACCCATCCATCATCCACCATCCACCATCCACTCACCCATCCATCATGCATAATCCATCCATGCATCCATCCATCCATCCATCATCCATCTATCCATCCATCCATCATCTATCCATCCATCATCCAACTATCCACTCACTCATCCATCATTGATCCATCCACCCATCCATCATGCATAATCCATCCATGCATCCATCCATCCATCCATCATCCATCTATCCATCCATCCATCATCTATCCATCCATCATCCAACTATCCACTCACTCATCCATCATTGATCCATCCACCCATCCATCAT
>NW_026654279.1:0-9328 GCF_009828535.3 Hylobates moloch
GTGGTGGCGGGTGCCTGTAATCCCAGCTACTCGGGAGGCTGAGGCAGAGAACTGTTTTTTTTCTTTGTTTTTTGTTTTTTTATTTTTATTTTTTGAGATGGAGTCTTGCTCTGTCGCCCAGGCTGGAGTGCAGTGGCGCAATCTCGGCTCACTGCAAGCTCCGCCTCCCGGGTTCACGCCATTCTCCTGCCTCAGCCTCTCCGAGTAGCTGGGACTACAGGCGCCCGCCACCACGCCCGGCTAATTTTTTGTATTTTTTAGTAGAGACGGGGTTTCACAGTGGTCTCACCGTGGTCTCGATCTCCTGACCTCGTGATCCGCCCGCCTTCGGCCTCCCAAAGTGCTGGGATTACAAGCGTGAGCCACCGCGCCCAGCCAGAGAACTGTTTGAACCTGGGAGGCGGAGCTTGCAGTGAGCCGAGGTTGTGCCACTGCACTCCAGCCTGGGTGATAGAGTAAGACTCCGTCTCAAAAAAAAAAAAAAAAAAAAAGAAAACTCTGTCACTATCATGAGAACAGCCTGGGGAAAATTACCTCCCATGATTTGATTAAACCGTCCCACGATATATGGGGATTACAATTCAAGATGAGATTTGGGTGGGAACACAGCCAAACCGTATCAGGGCTGTTCCAGCAGTTCTTGATTACCCTGGCCTGGAGCAACTCCAAGCAGTAGGGAGGATTTTGAGAAGGTCTAGTGTGCCTCTGGGGCAGCTGTTTTCCAAATATTTGTTTATACTTGGCAGCCTCCAGGATTTCCACCCCCCTGATAGATGCAGAAAGCAGATCCCTCTGGAACAGACTCCAGTATTGGAAATAAATGTACATCCATGGGAGATTGCCCAAATCAAGTATGGCACTCCTAAATAAGCCATTAAAAAGGATAGGGGACCAGGCGCTGTGGCTCACACCTGCAATCTCAGCTCTTTGGGAGGCTGAGGCTAGAGAATCACTGGAGGAGAGTTTGAGACCAGCCTCGGCAACATAGTGAGACCTCCATCTCTACCAAAAAAAAAAAAGGTAAAAAGGATAGGATAGGGTAGAGGTTTATTCATCTTTCTAAGAGAGAGAGTAAGAGTAGCCACTTTCTTTTTTTTAAATTTTTTTTCTTGAGAGAGAATCTCATTCTGTTGCTGAGGCTGGAGTGCAGTGGCGTTATCTCGGCTCACTGCAACCTCCACCTCCTGGGTTCAAGCAATTCTCCTGCCTCAGCCTCCCAAGTAGCTGGGATTACAGGTGCCCGCCACCATGCCTGTCTAATTTTTAATATTTTTCTTAGAGACAGGGTTTCACCATGTTGGCCAGGCTGGTCTCAAACTCCTGACTTCAAGTGATCTGCTCACCTTGGCATCACAAAGTGCTGGGATTACAGGCATGAGCCACCACACCTGGCTGAAAATTTTATTTTTTAATTTATAATAGAGACAGGGTCTTGTCATGTTGCCCAGGCTGGTCTTGAACACCTGGGCTCAGGCAGTCTTCCCGCCTTGGCCTCCCAAAGTGCTGAGATTATAGATAGGCATGCACCACTACACTTGGCCTTGTTTGTTTTTCTTAAAAATTTTTTTGTTTGTTTCTTGTTTTTTTTGTTTGTGCTTTTTTTTTGCCTTTTCTTTTTCTTTTTTTCTTTCTTTCTTTTTTTTTTTTTTTGAGACAGCGTCTCGCTTTGTCACCCAGGCTGGAGTGCAGTGGCACAATCTCGGCTCATTGCAAGCTCCGCCTCCCAGGTTCATGCCATTTTCCTGCCTCAGCCTCCCGAGTAGCTGGGACTACAGGCGCCCGCCACCATGCCCAGCTAATTTTTTTGTATTTTTTAGTAGAGACAGGGTTTCATCGTGTTAGCCAGGATGGTCTTGATCTCCTGACCTCGTGATCCACCCGCCTCGGCCTCCCAAAGTGCTGGGATTACAGGCATGAGCCACCGCACCTGCCTCTTTTTCTTTTTTTTTGAGACGGAGTGTTGCTCTTGTCACCCAGGCTGGAGTACAATGGCATGATCTCGGCTCACTGCAACCTCTGCCTCTGGGTTCAAGTGATTCTCCTACCTCAGCCTCCCGAGTAGCTGGGATTACAGGATGTGCCACCACAGCCAGCTAATTTTGTATTTTTAGTAGAGATAGGATTTCTCCATGTTGGTCAGGCTGGTCTTGAACTCCTGACCTCAGGTGATCCGCCTGCCTCGGCCTCCCAAAATGCTGGGATTACAAGTGTGAGCCACTACACCCAGCCATTTTTTAATAGAGATGGGGTCTCACTATGTTGTCCAGGCTGGGCTCCTGGGCTCAGGCAGTCCTCTCTCCTTGGCCTCCCAAAGCGTTTGGATTACAGGGGTGAGCCATGGCGCCCAGCCCATCACAATTTTAGATGTTCATCTTTGCTCCAGAAAATCTAGTTTTAGGAATTTACCTTAAGAAAGAAACAACAAGTGTGAATAGATGTATGTATATGAAGTTTGCTGCAGTATTATTTAGAATAGCATAATACTGGAAATAAAAGTATACTGATAGGAGTTTGGGCACATATAGTATGGTGTTCCTAAATAAGCCATTAAAAGGGAAATAGTACTATGCTCATATAGTGACATGAAAAGCTATTAATTGAAAAAAAAACAGAAAATTAAATGTTAAAAAAAATTTTTTTCACCATAGTGTCTGCAAAAAATTTAAAAAATTGGCCAGTCATGGTGGTTCACGCTTGTAATCTCAGCACTTTGGAAGGCCAAGGTGGGCAGATCATGAGGTCAAGAGATCGAGACCATCCTGGCCAACATGGTGAAACCCCATCTCTACTAAAAATACAAAAAACTAGCCAGGTGTGGTGGCATGCGCCTGTAGTCCCAGCTACTTGGGAGGCTAAGGCAGGAGAATCACTTGAACCCGGTAGGTGGAGGTTGCAGTGAGCCGAGATTTCACCACTGCACTCCAGCCTGGTGACAGAGTGAGACTCCGTCTCAAAAAAAAAAAAAAAATTCATTTCGTATAGGACTACAAACATGTAAAAGGAGTATATACTCCAAACAATAATGGTGATTCCTCAGGGATGAGGTTATGGGAAGGTGTTTGTTTTCTCTTTCTGTCTTTGACAAATATCACATACTATCAGAGAAACCAATAAAGATATTTTTGTAGAAAAAAAATATAGCCAGGCGTGGTGGCTCACGCCTGTAATCCCAGCACTTTGGGAGGCCAAGGTGGGCGGATCACCTGAGGTCAGGAGTTTGAGACCAGCTTGACCAACATGGAGAAACCTCGTATCTACTCAAAATACAAAATTAGCTGGGTGTGATGGCACATTCCTGTAACCCCAGCTACTCAGGCGTCTGAGGCAGGAGAATTGCTTGAACCCAGGAGGCAAGGGTTGCAGTTAGCCAAGATCACACCATTGCACTCCAGCCTGGGCAACAAGAGCAAAACTCCGTCTCAAAAAGAGGAAAAAAAAAAAAGAAAAATATATGCAAAGTGCATAGAGAAGCTTTATTATTCTCCTTTCATCAGTCTTCCCTCCTGCTCCAGCTTTTTTTTTTTTTTTTGATATGGAGTCTCACTATGTCCCCTAGTCTGGAGTGCAGTGGTATGATCTTGGCTCAGTGCAACCTCCGCCTCCTGGGTTCAAACGATTCTCCTGCCTCAGCCTCCCAAGTAGCTGGGATTACAGGTGTGTGCCATCACGCCCAGCTAATTTTTTTTGTATTTTTAGTAGAAACGGGGTTCCACCGTGTTGGTTGGGCTGGTCTCGAACTCCTGACCTTAAGTGATCCACCCACCTCGGTCTCCCAAAGTGCTGGGATTGCAGGCATGAGCCACCATGCTTGGTCTCTGCCCCAGCTTTCTGATATGACTGGTTCTCAACTCTGTCAGCACATATTAGAATTATCTGGGAAGCTTTAAAAAACAGTAGTGCCTGAGCCCCACTCCAGAATAATTGAATCTGGCTCCCTGGAGGTAGGGCTAGGCAGTTATACTTTTTAAAACACCCCAGATGTTTCTAATGTGCAGCCAGGGTTGAAAACCACTGACTGTAATTTCAAGGGAGTTAAACTTGAACAGCTCAGAATGACTTAAATGTGTAACTAATTACATTCAGCCTCAATAACTTTCTAACTGATCTTGGTGGGTGTTGGTCATGGAAAATAGCTGGTTAGAGGAAGAAATTAACTGCAAGATCAGAGGAGATTCCTTGCGGTGAGGCAGTATAACACAGCAGAAAGAGCATCTGCTTCGGGTCAGACTTGGGTTGCATCCTGTTGATGCGGGACAGGCAAGCCCCCAAACTGGTGTTTAGCCTGGGAGGGTTCTTAGCTTCATCCAGAAAGGAATTCAAGGGCCAGCCAGTGGTGTTAAATAGCACCTTTTATTGAAATGGCAGTGTGCAGCAGCAGCAGAGGCACTGCTCCTTGCAGGGTAGGGCTACCCTATAGGCAGTGTGCCCAGAGTAGCGGCTCAGAGGCACTTCTACAGTCACATTTATACACACTTTTAATTATATGTAAATTAAGGGGCAGTTTGTGCAGAACATTCTAGGAAAGGGGTGATGACTTCTGGGAGTCGCCATGGCAATGGTAAACTGACAAGGTACACTGGTGGCAGTGTCTTATGCGAGGTGCTTCCCACCACACCTGTTTTAGCTAGTCCTCAATTTGGTCCGATGTCCCAGCCATTCCTTTGGAGTTGAGTACTGCCCCCTACCTCACTGTCACTTGGCCAACTTGGCCCAGTTACAATTGACTTCAGCCTCAGTTTCTTCATCTGTAAAATAGAAACAATAAACCTTTGCAAGGTTGTATGGATTACAGATAATGTATGCCAAATGCCTGCTAGGCGAGTTGGTGGGTGAAGGGCAACTCTTAGTAATAGCAAAGATCTTACTTTGAAGAACTTATTCTAAAGAGTGGTAACTGAGATGTGTCCTTGTGATGACCTGCTCAGGCCCAAAATGACTCAAGCTTCTCTGGAAGACAGAATCCTAGGACTCAGATCCCAAGCCCTGAGGCTGGGGTGAGAAGGAATTGCGGGAAGAGCCTGAGGAGGCAGCAGAGAGAGCAGTGGGGGCTCCTCTGCCTTCCAGGATTGACCAAGGCTGAATGGGAAACTTCTGTGGTCTTAAAGCCTCATCCCAAGGAAGAGGCCCTGTGGCACTGAGGGAGGAGCTCTACACACACGCTGCTTGCAAAAGAGAAGGAGAAGCAGGTAGGGGACTCTGCAAAAAGAGAAAAGGAGAAAAATAAGAGGACCTTTATTCTCTTCTGCCCCCGTGTGCCTGGGATGGAGATGCTTCTCCATCCAGCCTGTGGCAAACCATCATTACAGTTCCCAAGTCCACCTTCAGCCACTGCTGAAAACACAGGACTTCACTTGAAAAGTAGTCTCAGAACACTGAAATATGTCCCACTTTCAACATCAAGGAGGACATAATAGTAATCCTTTACTGGGCTCAGCACTTCACAGTTGATCTTGAGTGTTTTGGAGTCCATTTAGGCTTCATAACAATCCTTCCAAGTGGCTGCAGCAGGAGACCCAGTTTCCAAAAGGGAAAACAGAACTGGCTCAAAGGACTAAGAGCCGGAGAGTGGCTGAACCAGGGCTCCAAACTTGATAGGACTCCAAGGCCAGTGGGTGCTTTTTCAAGACCACTAATGACAGCTACCATTTTTTGGGCACATTCTCTGTGCAAGGAAAGCCCTGTAGTAGGTGTTCTATATAGGCTACATAATCTGATCTATTCCACTCACCTCACAACTCTAAGCAGTAGGAATGAGCAGGCCCACTTTACAGATGCTGGAAACAAGGCTTGACAAATGAAATGAGTTGTCCAGAGTCACAAAGGCTGTTGGTGGCAGAACTGCAACTTGGTCCTGGGACTTCTAACTTTGATTTCAGTTTCCTCCTTTTGCAGCGCTACTCCATAGCTGATGGCCACAGCTACACAGTGGTACCTACTCTAGTTACTTATCTGCCCTTCATGATCTCGCCTAACCTCTTGGAATCTATCTACTTCTGTGTAAAATGGGGATAATAATATCTATAGTATAGGCTTGTAAGAATGACATAAGATCATTTTAGCAAAGTACATTGTAGATGCAGATAAATGTATCTGCATCTACAATATAACCAGTGGTGATGAAGAGCCTGGGGTCAGAATGCTTAGGTTCAAATGATTTTAGCCATATTATTTAACCTCTCTGTGCCTTAGTTTCCTTATTTGTAGAATGGGGCTATAACCATACCTACCTCAGAGGGTCGTTGTAAGGAGTAAGTAAAGTAACCCAGGTGAAGGCTACACATAGTAAGTGCTCAATAAATACTAGCTATTATATATATGTGTGTATATATG
This sequence comes from Hylobates moloch, assembly GCF_009828535.3. Taxonomy (NCBI): domain Eukaryota; kingdom Metazoa; phylum Chordata; class Mammalia; order Primates; family Hylobatidae; genus Hylobates; species Hylobates moloch. Next base: position 6,331 of record NW_026654279.1, read on the forward strand.
TATATATGTGTATATATGTATATATGTGCATATATGTATATATGTGTATATATGTATATATGTGTGTATATGTATATATGTGTGTATATATATATGTATGTGTATATATATGTGTGTGTGTATATATATATGTATACACACTCTATAAATTCTGTTCCTTGTACCCTCTTTGTTTATTTAGAGACAGGGTCTCTCACCCAGGCTGGAGTGCAGTGATGCAATCTTGGCTCACTGCAATCTCCACCTCTTGGGCTCAAGTGATCCCCCTACCTTAGCCTCCCAAGTACCTGCCATGCCACCATGCCTGGCTAATTTTTGTAGAGACAGGGTCTTGCTCTGTTCCCCAGGCTGGTCTCGAATTCCTGGGCTCAAGCGATCTGCCTGCCTCTGCCTCCCAAAGTGCTGGGGTTATAGGTGGGAGCCGCCACACCCAGCCCCTTATACCCTATTTAATAATCCAGTTTGTCCTGCAGTCCCTTGTACCATACTCTGCTTTTCCCCCAGTAATAGTTATCATCTAAGATAATGCAATTAGCCACTTGCACTCCCTTTTACCGCCCTCTACTTTCATTCATTCTTTTTTTTTTTTTTTTCAGAGACAGGGTCTCATTCTGTCACTCAGGCTGCAGTGCAGTCATAGCTCACTGCAGCCTCAAACTCCTGGATTCAAGAGATTCTACCCCCTTAGCCTCCTGAGTAGCTGGGACTATAGGTGTACACTACCATGCTTGGCTCATTTTAAAATTTTTTGTAGAGGCCAGGCGCGGTGGCTCATGCCTGTAATCCCAGCACTTTAGGAGGCTGAGGCAGGCGGATCACGAAGTCAGGAGTTAAAGACCATCCCGGCCAACACGGTGAAACCCTGTCTCTACTAAAAATACAAAAATTAGCTGGGCATGGTGGCGCGTGCCTGTAGTCCCAGCTACTCGGGAGACTGAGGCGGGAGAATTGCTTGAACCGGGACGCGGGAGACAGAGGTTGCAGTGAGCCGAGATGGCGCCACTTCACTCCAGCCTGGGCTACAGAGCAAGACTCCGTCTCAAAAAAAAAAAAAAGTTTTTTGTAAAGATAAGATCTTGCTATGTTGCCCAGGCTTCTACTTTCATTCTCCAACATAGCTTATCTGCCTATTTTTACTGCTTATTATCTGTCTCCCTCCAGGACAAGGATTTTGTCCTTCTCTTCAGAGGTATTCCCAGCACCTACAACAGTGCCTGGCACATAGTAGCTGCACAATACATATTAGCTACTATAGTAAAGTCTATCTGACTACCCTATTTAATAGAATATTCCCCATGCTCAATCTGAATTCCTGATTCCCTTTAACCACCATTTTTTCCTTTTTTTGCAATAGTACTTATTACCTTTAAGACACTCTGTAACATACTATTTTTATTATTTATTGTTAGTCCTTCTCTCCACACCTAGATTGTAAGTCTCATGAAAGCAAGGGCTTTTGTAGGCTTTTTTTTTTTTTTTTTTTTTTTGAGACAGAGTCTCACTCTGTCACCCAGGCTGGAGTACAATGTCACAGTCTGGGCTCACTGCAACCTCCGCCTCCAGGGTTCAAGCGATTCTTTTGCCTCAGCCTCCCAGGTAGCTGGGACTACAGGCGTGCGCCACCGTGCCCGGCTAATTTTTGTATTTTTAGTAGAGACGGGGTTTCACCATATTGGCCAGGCTAGTGTCGAACTCCTGACCTCGTGATCCGTCCGCCTCGGCCTCCCAAAGTACTGGGATTACAGGCGTGATACACCGCGCCCGGCTGTAGGCTTTCTTATTCAGGTATTACCAACACCTAGGGCAGTACCGGGCATACAGTAGGTAATTAATGGAGTATTTGATGAGCGCATGATACATGGTGTAGTGCCGATGGAAGTGGAGTCAGAAGGCCGCCTGCCGCTGCGGCAGAATTCCTGTGTGGCCTTCTCCCCCCAGGGCCTCAATTTCCCCTCTTAGTGCCAATCCTCTGGCCGGCGCTGGGGTGGAGCCGGCGGCCCGTGCCGCCCGTGGCCGCTGGGGACGCTGGTGTCCTCCCGCCCCGCCCACTTCCCCGCCGGTCCGCCCCTGGCTAGAGAAGCCCCAGCCCGCGGTGTCCGACCCAGTTGTCCCGCGCCGGAGCCGGCCCCGTAGCTTGCCATGGCCTGCTACATCTACCAGCTGCCCTCCTGGGTGCTGGACGACCTGTGCCGCAACATGGACGCGCTCAGCGAGTGGGACTGGATGGAGTTCGGTGAGTGCAGCCCGGGGCGGGGAGGGGACCAGGGCGACCGGAGCCCCCAGCGATCCCGCCTGGAGCCGGCCTCCAAGCTCCCTCGGGCACCTGGGTTCAGCGGGTCCCGATCTGAGTGCGTGCGAGCTGAGCCTCCTGGACCGGGTCCGCCGCGGACCTCGGCCCTTCACCTGAAGGTGCCGCGTGGTCTCTGAGGACGTCTGTCCGGAGCTCTGTCGACGAGCAGGGGCCGCCGCCACTGCGCTCTGAGTCCAGAGAACGGTGGGTGCGGGGGCCCTCCTGTCACCGCTGCTGGCTCGGTGACGGCCCCGGGTGGCCTCTCATCCAGCCCACAACGGCCTGCGAAGTGCGAGCCTCGACCCTGTTCTGCAGACAGCGCGGGCAAGTGCGCGGGAGGCTTGGCGGCCGAGCCGCAGAGGGACTCTCAGGGACCCACGGTGCTGTCACTCCTTGAGGGTGTGTGTGTGTGTGTGTGTGTGTGTGTGTATGTATGTGTGTAGTTTTAGTGTATATTAGAAGGATCTAATATTTAACATATATATATATATATATATATTTTTTTTTTTTTTTTTTTAAAGCGTGTCACTGTTGTTGCCCAGGCTGGAGTGCAATGGCACGATCTCGGCTCACTGCAACCTCCACCTCTGGGATTCAAGCGATTCTCCTGCCTCAGCCTCCCGAGTAGCTGGGATTACAGGCGCCCGCTACCACCCTGGCTAATTTTTTGTATTTTTAATAGAGACGAGGTTTCACCATGTTGGCCAG
>NW_026654280.1:0-9323 GCF_009828535.3 Hylobates moloch
GCCCCTGGGCTCTCAGCAGTTCTGTCGGCAAGTCAGCACAAGAGGAGGGGGGCAGCCCGAGGGTCTGGCCCTGTCTACCAGGAGACAACCCCAGTGAGATCCAAGGGTTGTGGCCACAGGGTGAGGAGACACCTGGCCCAGCCTCGGGGCTGTTGTCCAGCAGGTCTCTCAGAGCCCACCTGCCCCTGTCCTCCCCCATTTCCCTAGAGTTACAGCCCTCACTGTCCCCATGGGGAAGGGGGAAAGGTGTGGGGACAGTGGGGGCTTTGGCCCTAAGAGAATGGGGGAGAAGACGGGCAGGGCCCCGCTCTGGGCATCTCAGGGTGAGGCCGGGGAGGCAGCAGGGCTTGGGACTGAAGACCCTGGGTCTGGTGCTGGGAAGGGATCTGGGGCCAGGTAAGAGGAGCCCAGCCTGAAGCCCATCTTTCAGGGATCAGAGGATGGAGAGACAGACAGCAGATCCCGGGGGGACGTAGGGTGGGAGGGAGCTGATGAGCCATGCCACTTCTGAAACGCAGGGTGTGTGGCTCAGATGCAGGGAGAGGCAGGTGGATGCTGGGAGGTCAGAGCCTGCAAGAGCCTTGGGGCTGTCAAGTGGGATGGGCCCCTGGTGCACCCAGAGTACACCGGGCAGGTCTCAGGGCAGGCTCCCTTGACCCTGGCGGGGTGATGTGGTCGATCCCTGAGGGATTCCTGTCAGGGCCCGGTCGCCCACCCTGGGCGGCCCCTATCCCATCTCAGGGCTGACCTTTCTCAGCTCCAGCAGAAAGCACCACCTCGAGTCCAGGATGGGCAGCCCCATTGTGCAGCCTGACCACCCCCCACGCCAGGGGCCCCGGCAACCCCGGCCAGGCTGTCCCTGCACTCCTTCTTCTCCCAGGTCCTGCCCCTCCTGGGAGTCAGCCCCACAGGAAGGCCCTTGTCCTCCCTTCCCTGTGCCTTCTCCTGGGCTGAGCCCTGAGCTGGGTAGGGACAGAGCCAGTCCTTTCTGGGGGTCGCCTCCCAGGCTGGGGCGGCTCCAGGCCCTGTGCAGGTCCTCAGCTCTGCCTGGGTTGCCTTACAGTGAGACGGAGCTGCCTCCTCTGACTGCGCGGGAGGCAAAGGTAAGAGCCTGATGCATGGAGGGGCTGGTCCAGGGACGTAGGGACTGGGTGGGTGGGCAGTGAGGCAGAGGAAGCAGCTGGCCTGGGTGGTGGTGGATGAGGACAACACTCTGTCACTGGGAGGGGGAGCAGAGACCTGACCCCAGGTTGATTTAACTTTGGCAGTTTGATAAAATTCCAAAGTGAGAACCACAGTCCTGGCTTGGGGGTGGCTTCCGGCTTGTGTTGGGACCCCACCTAGAGGCTGGGACCTAAGACTGGTGTGTCTGTGGCCTGAGGATGGCACATCCCGGGGTCCCAAAGCCAGCCCACTGGTGCTCATTTGCTCAAAGGCTGTCAGCCCTTAGGGTCTGCCCTTCCCTGGCTCCTTCCAGCTGGGTCCCACCAGGGCTCCAGAGCCCAAGACCCAGCATCCACCGGCAGCTCTGGGAAGCCCAGCAGCTCCACTAACTCCAACATTCCTCATTTGACAGCGAATTCGGCAGGAGACAAGGAGAAACAGCAAGTGGCTGGAGATGCTGGGCAAATGGGAGACGTACAAGAACAGCGAAAAGGTAATGTGTGGAGGGAGAGGCCCCCAGAAGCACTCTCTGCAGAGACAGGGGACAGGCACCCATGGCTGTGGCCTGGCACCCTCAGCCTCTCAGAGGGCGCATGGCACACTGTCCTTGCCCAGAGGACTGCAGGCCTGGTCGCCAGATTGCCTGCCTATTCGTGCAAGCGTCACCTTGCTTTAAGGGAATCTGAATCTAGGGCTGGGACCACCTGGAGCTGAAGGCTAGGGATGCCCTGGTGACCTGAATGAAGAAAAAGGTTCAGATCAGAGTTTGACTCTGAGTGTCCATCCACTCTTTCAGTCCTGGGAAGGGAGACCCTGTCCCAGCTCGATCTCACCTCTACTGAGGAATCATGGGGCCAAAACCGACAATTCCCAGAATCCCCGGGCTCTGGTCCTCGCTGGGGTCACCCCGTGGCCTGTAACACCAGACTGTTTTCTGCCCACAGCTCATAGATCGCACATACAAGGGGATTCCCAGGAACATCCGGGGCCGGGCATGGTCAGTCCTCCTGAACATTCAGGAAATCAAATCAAAAAACCCCGGCAAATACAAGGTACACTCAGCCAGAGCACAACAAACGGGACAGGCCGTGTCAGGGGCCCAGGTCTCCAGCTGGAGGGAACATCAAACCCACCCTGGGGGGCATGGGGGAGGATGGTCAGATGCACATCCTGGGCATGGACGGTGGCATAGTCACCACAGACAAACTCGGCTCTGGTGACCCTCCCTGGCTTCAATAACAAGCCAAAAAGCAGCTTTCTGCAGAAGGAAACCTTCCTTCTTTCCTTCCTTCCCGAAGTGCTGACTGTGGGCTGACTGCCATTTGGGGCAGGGAGTCTTCCATGTGTTCTGAGGCTGCTTCCTCCTCTTGGCCCTGCCCTACAGCTCATGAAGGAGAAGGGCAAGAGGTCATCTGAACACATCCATCAGATCGACCGGGATGTTAGCAGGACTCTCCAGAACCATGTCTTCTTCAGGCGTCGATATGGAGCCAAGTAAGCCTACGGGAGCCACAGGGTCCCAGCGGAGATGGGGTGAATGAGAGGGATGGGGACTTCCCCGGAGCAGAAGCCAGGGTCACCCAGGAGGGATGACAGAGCCACCAAGAGCTCTCCTGGCCCAGGGAGCAGCCGGCACCATGAACCGAGCACCTCCCTGGTTCCAAGCCCTGGGCCAGGCTGGAACATGTGGGGCCAGAGCCCAGGAGGATCCTGAGGAGACAGAAGACAGCAAAGAAAATCATGCACAATGGTGAAAGGTGCTCTCCCTGACCCACGGGGACCCGTGGTAGGACCTACGGGAGGGTGGCAGGATGGAGGGCCCATGAGCCTACCCACACAACACTGACAGCACCAAACGCTGGGAGAATTATGGGTCCTAGAAACTCTCATCCAGGTCTGCTGGGAACATGACACGGCACAGCCACGTTGGCAGCCAGTTGGGCAGTGGCTCACAAAGCTCAATGGACTTGAACCAAGTGTCCCCAAGGTGTCACAGATATTGAACCCACTGATTTGGAAACTGACATCCACATGAAACCTGCATGCCAGGTTCACTGCTTGATTCACCGTCACTCACACACCGAGCCTTCGGGGACCGCCTTCAACACGGGCATGGGGAGAGCAAGGCTGGTCCTCCCTTCAAACGGAAGACCCAGTGAGAAAAGGGAACGAGCCAGTGATGCCCGCACGGACGTGGGTGGATCCTAGATGCATTTTGCTAAGGGAAAGGAGCCAGACCCAATAAGCTACCACAGTAGCATTCCCATTCCTAGGCCATTCCGGAAAAGGCCAAACCACAGGGACTGAGAAGCAGTCTGGGTGGCCAGGGGCTGACGAATCGGGGAGAGGCTGGGTGCATAGGGGCCACTCTGGAGACTTGGAGGATGAAGGATTCACTCCAGGAGGGGCTGGAGTGGTGGCCGGGAGACTCTGCACATTGGTTTGGAACTGTGGAGGAACTGTACACCCAGAGACTGAACTGGCGTGTGTGCAAACTGGAAAAAAAAAAAATCATTCGGAGTGAAATGGATCGGTCAACTCACTGTACAACTGGGCTATTTGCATGTCACAGATGTGGCTTTTGCTGAAACATTTCTTCAACAGTCTCAGGTCCTGAAGAGCTCACTGCTTTTCTGGTGAATCATCTGAACATGAAATGGGATTTGTTGTTAGGATTTGTAGACAAAGTGAAACAAACAGCATCTGCACAAACCAAACCATAGCCCCCTTTCTCTGTTTCCTAGGCAGCGGGAACTCTTCTACATACTCCTGGAATATGCGGAGTATAACCCGGTGAGTATTCCCGGCAGTGAGGTTCCCGGGCCGTATTTCCATATTCACAGGAGTGGATGTCTGGTGGGGGTGTCGTTGCTTCTTTTAAAGTTGGTATTTGTGACCCACCAGGTTATAGGAGGTAGAATTCCAGCTCCCTGCTGGCCTAAACCTCCAAGCAAGGGGGTGGTGTCAAGGGGTCAAGCTGAGACACAAAGGAGTTGGGGCCTGGACTCCCGGGGTCACCTGGGCCTGACCACCACCACTTCTCAGAACACGAAATGACGCCCTCCTCCTGGGGTTGCCCCAAAGCCTGGGAGCTTGGCAGCGTCACACGCAGGATGGTGGTCTCAGGAGACATTTTGGACAAGGTGCTGAAGTGCCTGATGGACTTGGCTCTTGTCATGAAATGAATTTGCATCCTGAGGAAGCCTCTTCTTCAGAGGAAGCCTGTCCAGTCACCTCTGCCCTCTTCAATGACATGAGTCCTCCCAGGTGACCTCAGCCCTCCCAGCTGATGTCCTTCCATAGTGACCCTGGCTCTTGCAGGAGGTGGGCTACCGCAGGAACCTGAGCCACATCGCCGCCTTGTTCCTCCTGTATCTGCCTGAGGAGGACGCATTCTGGGCACTGGTGCAGCTGCTGGCCAGTGAGAGGCACTCCCTGCAGGGTAGGTGAACAGCTGCCCCTGGGGCCTCATGCAGCCAGACACGGGGACGGCCACCGTGGCCAGGTGATCTCGGCTTTCTGCCAAGGCACCCTCCTTGTGTCGCCAGCTCGTTGGGAGCCTTTAGGACGTCTCTGCTGAGGGTCCCACAGGAGTCCGCAGCTGGCCCCCACAGCCCAAGTCAGACACCTTTCAACCCCATCAGCAGAGGGCATCTCATCCTCCCCGTGGCCACCCTCTGTGTCCCGGAGCCACGCCCTCCGGCTCTGATTCTGTGCAGCTGACTCTCCCCTCCCTGAGAGTCCTCCTGCCCTCCAGCTGCCGGGGCTCCCGCTGCCCTTGGTGCGCACGAATGGGCCGACAAAGCCCAGGTGGCAGCATCTCGCCGTCCCGTGTCCCCTGGCCCGACCCCACTTCCAGGAGATGACCAGGAAGCCCAGTACCCGCACTGTTCTGGCTGCCCTGTTGTGGCCTCAAAGTCAGGCTTGCCCCTTCTGCACCCTGGCCCAGGAGGCCTCCAGGGGAACCTCCAGCCAGGCTCCAGGGGATGTTCCCACCCCACCTCCCCAGGGTAAAGGCTGAAAGGTGGGGTCACCAGATGGGAGGGTGGGAGGCCTTCGGGTTTGGGGGCCTCTCAAGCTGCCCAGCCCTTGCAGCTGATGGCTCCACATCTTGGGGGAAGGCTCTGATTTCATGATGGGCTGGGGGCCTCTCAGGATTCCACAGCCCAAATGGCGGGACAGTCCAGGGGCTCCAAGACCATCAGGAGCATGTGGTACCCACGTCACAACCCAAGACCATGTGGCATCTGGTGAGTTTATGGTCCCCTCGGCTCTTCCCCAGAGGCCCTGCATCCCGTGGGGCTGGAGGAGCAGGGGGGGCTGGAGCCCCTCGTGGGGCTGGTGACTGGCTGAGTCCCAGCCAGGGCCTGACCTGGGATGCCGGGTTCTCCATGGGCTGGGAGTTGGTTTCCTTTCCTGCCCCGGAGGAGACAGAGGCACAGGGATGGGGCCCCAGCTCCCGCAGAGCAGGGCAAAGGGCAGTGTGTCCACCGAGAGTGTGGGAAGGGGACGGTGTCGCGGGGAGCCCTGGACACTGCCCAGTGTTCTGCACTAGGCATAGGTTCTTCAGAGGCCCTGGAAGAGGGAGGTTTTTAGGGCAGCCCAGTGGCCTGAGCACCTCTGTTGCTCCCATCAGGACCAGGACATAGACGCTGGTCTATGCGGGCAGCATCTCTCGTTAGGCTGGCTTCTCCGGACGTTAATGAAGGTAAGGTGGCATAGGGAGACCCTGGCTCAGGGACCCTCCTTGCCCGGCAGTGCCCTGCTTCCTCAGTCCGGCAGCCTGGCTCACCCCCAGCCCACAGGAGGCTCAGGCGGGTCCCCGAAGGACACGCAAGCAAAACCCTGTGCCCAAGAGGGGTCATCCCAGGGCAACGGCTGGGGCTCAGGGGCAGCCTCATGGGCAGACTGGGCCAGGACCCGACTTGAGAGGGCTCAGGGAAGCCTCAAGCGCTGGGCAAGCCCCTCTCTCCAGGAGCCACATCTCCACTCATATGAGTGCCCCCCATGAGGAGCTGCAAGACCTTGCCTGACCCAGCGTCCTGGAGGGCCCAGGCGACGCTCATGGGGAAGGTCACTGACTCTGGGGACTGAAACCCCAATGGGCACAGCTCGAGCCACCAGCCCCAACCTGGAAGGGCCAGGTTCTCCCACGCCTGCTGTCTCCACAGATCTCTCTCAGGCTGACCCTGCGCCTGTGGAACGTTTACCTGCTACAAGGAAAACAAGCACTGATGCACATGACCACCATTGCATTCGAGGTGCAGCAGAGTAAGTCTACGTGTGCCTAATGGGGCCTGGGGAGCCCCGGGGTCAGACCCCGACTGGCCCAAGGGCAGCTTCCTCACACTGTCCTCACGATCCCCTGTTCTGGCTCAGAGGGAGGTCTGGCCAGGTGGGCCGGGAAGGGCACTGTGACAGCGAACCCATCCCCCACATGACCCAGATGAAAGTCAGGAGTGTGGTGGGCACTTCCCTGCCCAGGTCGCCCCCCAGTCACAGCCTCCTGTGCACATCTGGACCCCTGGGGTGGCCACAAAAGGATCCAGCACCACCCAGTGAGAGGCTGAAGTGGCCATGGGGTACGGGCTGGCCCCCTCCCAGGGAACTCTCCTGGCCTGATGTCCACCCTGTCCCTAGAGCGCCTCAAGGAGACCAGTTCCGGCCTGTGCGCATGCATCGCGAGCCGCTTCTGCCATCACTGGGCCAGGGATGATGACAGGGTGCTCAAGCACCTCAGGGCCTCTGTGAACAAACGAGGGAGGAAGCAAGCGGACCTGCCACCCCCAGGTGGGCTCCAGTGCCGTGTCCCCTCCCATGTCACCCTCTGGGGCAGTCAATAGTGGGGGAGTGCCTGGGACCCACAATCCTACTACCTGGGCCTTCCTCTTCACCTTTTCTTCCTCCTCTTCCTCCTGGACTCTAAGAAAGTACAGGAGGCCCACCGGTCCTCAGGGCAGGCGCTCAGTGCCTGTGTACTGGACGTGTTGTGCACGCAGGAGGGGGATGTGAGCAAGACCCTCCCTCAAGCCCCCCCACTTTCCACGCTCTCCCCCTCACAGGGCCCTCAAAGTTACTAGAGGAGCCAGACCCATTTGTGGGAGACCCTGCCTCTCCCTGCAAGCACCCACAGCCTCAGAGAGCAGCAGAGGCCCCTCACTCCTGCACGCTCCAGCAAGGTTGCCAGGACAACAAGCCTTAAGCCAGGGAGACAAGGGAATTGGGGGTCCCTGACCCCCAGAGCATTCAGGGAGAGGGCACAGGCGGGACCCCGGGCCCAGAGCCAGAGCCAAGAATTCAGCCCGATGTGGGAACAGTCAGTCCTGGCATGGACTGGGCAGCGCAGGAGGGCAGAGGGTGACCCACGTCCGGGCCCAAAAACCCACTGCAGAGACGGGTCCCCATGTGAGGTGGCAAGGGGCTGGGTGACATCCAAGGACCCTCCCACCTGAGTTCTGACTGGGGGCTGTATCTCAGGCCCAACAGCCCTGGGACGAATGTGTGTGGCAGGAAACCCACAGCCAGTCCCAACCCTGGGGGCAGTCCCAGGAGCCACCCGCCATGCCACGACAGCTTCCCCACGCCAGGCAGCACACACCCCCCCTCTGGGATCAGCAGACTACAGGCTTGTCCTCAGTGTCAGGCCACGGGGGCCACAGACAGACCCCGAGGACTACAGAGATGCAGGCAGGTGGGGCCCAGCCCGGAAAGGCCTGCATGGGCTCCCTGGAGACGCTGACCACGTCTGCTTTCCTTTCAGCCAAAGCCGAGCAAGGGTCCTCGGCACCCAGGCCTGTGCCGGCTTCACGTGGCGGCAAGACCCTCTGCAAGGGGGACAGGCAGGCCCCTCCAGGCCCACCAGCCCAGTTCCAGCAGCCCATTTGGTCAGCTTCCCCGTCAAGGGCACCTCGTTCTTCCACACCCCGTCCTGGTGGGGCTGTCTGGGAAGACACCTACCCTGTGGGCACTCAGTGTGTGCTCAGCCCGGCCCTGGCTCAGGGAGGACCTCAGGGTTCCTGGAGACTGCTGCGGTGGAACTCCATGCCCTGTCTCCCGACGGACCTGGATGTAGGGGACCCTTGGTTTCTCCATTGTGATTTCGAACAGAGCTGCAGGGTCCGTGCCATATCCCAGGAGGACCAGCTGGCCACCTGCTGGCAGGCTGAACACTCTGCCGAGGGAGCGAGATTGGCTTTCGCCAAACTGAACAATGTGGGCATGGACTTCCGGGCCCTGCAGTGCACCCAGCACTGATTCCGACCAGGACACCTCCTTCCCAGCGAGGGACGAGGAGCAGTGCACTCCCACCTCAGGGCCTTATTATTTAGTTAATAGGATTGTACTCATGTTACAGTTCTCAATTTTTTTTAAGAGATAAAGTCTCACTCTGTCACCCAGGCTAGAGTGCGGTGGTGCAATCATGGCTCACTGCTTCCTGGAACTCATGGGCTCCAGCAATCCTCCTGCCTCAGCCTCCTGACTAGGTGGGACTATAGGCACACGCCACCGTGCCTGGCTAATTTCTTTGACTTTTCTCTAGAGACAGGGTCCACCCATGTTTCCCAGGCTGGTCTCAGACTTCTAGACTCAAGTGAACCTGAACCTCCCGCCTCGACCTCTCAAATTGCTGGGATTACAGGTGTGAGCCACCACACCCGGCCTTAATTTCTTATGTGCCATGCTACTACAAAACATCATTAGGGCTTCCTTCCCCTCTCTCCCTCCCTCCCTCCCTCCTTCCCTCCCTCCCTTCCTTCTTTCCTTCCTTCCTTCCGTCCCTCCTTCCCTCCTTCCCTCCTTCCCGCCCTCCCTCCCTCCCTCTGTGGCGCCCGCTGCAGTAAACTCCCTGGGAAGAAGTGAGGAGCGCCTCTGCCCGGCCACCCATCGTCTGGGATGTGAGGAGCACCTCCCCGGCCACCCCTCGTCTGGGAAGAAATGAGGAGCGCCTCTGCCCGGCCGCCCCATCTGGGAAGTGAGGAGCACCTCTGCCCGGCCGCCCCGTCTGGGAAGTGAGGAGCACTTCTGCCCAGCCGCCCCTTCTGGGATGTGAGGAGCACCTCTGCACGGCCACCCATCGTCTGGGATGTGAGGAGCGCCTCTGCCCGGCCGCCGCGTCTGGGAAGTGAGGAGCGCCTCTGCCCGGCCGCCACCCCGTCTAG
>NW_026654281.1:0-9320 GCF_009828535.3 Hylobates moloch
TGGCTGGATATGAAATTCTGGGTTGAAAATTCTTTTCTTTAAGAATGCTGAATATCGGCCCCCACTCTCTTCTGGCTTGTAGAGTTTCTGCTGAGAGATCAGCTGTTAGTCTGATGGGCTTCCCTTTGTGGGTAACCCAACCTTTCTCTCTGGCTGACCTTAACATTTTTTCCTTCATTTCAACTTTGGTGAATCTGACAGTTATGTGTCTTGGAGTTGCTCTTCTCGAGGAGTATCTTTGTGGCGTTCTCTGTATTTCCTGAATCTGAATGTTGGCCTGCCTTGCTAGATTGGGGAAGTTCTCCTGGATAATACCTTGCAGAGTGTTTTCCAACTTGGTTCCATTCTCCCCATCATTTTCAGGTACACCAATCAGACGTAGGTTTGGTCTTTTCACATAGTCCCAAATTTCTTGGAGGCTTTGTTTGTTTCTTTTTTTTCTTTTTCCTCTAAACTTCCCTTCTCACTTCATTTCATTCATTTCATCTTCCATCACTGATACCCTTTCTTCCAGTTGATCGCATCTGCTACCGAGGCTTCTGCAATCTTCGCGTAGTTCTCGAAACTTGGCTTTCAGCTCCATCAGCTCCTTTAAGTCCTTCTCTTCATTGTTTATTCTAGTTATCCATTTGTCTAATTTTTTTTCAAAGTTTTTTACTTCTTTGCTATTGTTTTGAATTTCCTCCCGTAGCTCGGAGTGGTTTCATCATCTGAAGCCTTCTTCTTTCAACTCGTCAAAGTCGTTCTCCATCCAGCTTTGTTCCATTGCTGGTGAGGAACTGCATTCCTTTGGAGGAGAAGAGGCGCTCTGCTTTTTAGAGTTTCCAGTTTTTCTGATCTGTTTTTTTCCCATCTTTGTGGTTTTATCTTCTTTTGGTCTTTGATGATGGTGATGTACAGATGGGTTTTTGGTGTGGATGTCCTTTTTGTTTGTTAATTTTCCTTCTACCAGGCAGGACCCTCAGCTGCAGGTCTGTTGGAGTTTACTAGAGGTCCACTCCAGACCCTGTTTGGCTGGGTGTCAGCACTGGTGGTGGCAGAACAGTGGATTTTTGTGAGACCACAAATTCAGCTGTCTGAAAGTTCCTTTGGAAGTTTTGTCTCAGAGGAGTACCTGGACGAGTGAGGTGTCAGTCTGTCCCCACTGGGGGGTGCCTCCCAGTTAGGCTGTTTGGGGGTGAGGGACCCACTTTAGGAGGCAGTCTGTCCGTTCTCAGATCTCCAGCTGTGTGCTGGGAGAACCACTACTCTCTTCAAAGCTGTCAGACAGGGACATTTAAGACTGCAGAGGTTCCTGCTGAATTTTTGTTTGTCTGTGCCCTGCCTGCAGAGGTGGAGCCTACAGAGGCAGGCAAGCCTCCTTGAGCTGTGGTGGGCTCCACCCAGTTTGAGCTTCCTGGCTGCTTTGTTTACCAAAGCAAGCCTGGGCAATGGTGGGCACCCCTCCCCCAGCCTCACTGCCACCTTGCAGTTTGATCTCAGACTGCTGTGCTAGCAATCAGCGAGACTCTGTGGGCATAGGACCCTCCGAGCCAGGTGCGGGACACAATCTCCTGTTGTGCCGTTTTCCAAGCCCGTTGGAAAAGCACAGTATTAGGGTGGGACTGACCCGATTTTCCAGGTGCTGCCTGTTACCCCTTTCTTTGACTAGGAAAGGGAACTCCCTGACCCCTTGCGCTTCCCGAGTGAGGCAATGCCTCGCCCTACTTTGGCTCGCACACAGTGCGCTGCACCAACTGTCCTGCACCCACTGTTTGGCACTCCCTAGTGAGATGAACCTGGTACCTCAGACGGAAATGCAGAAATTACCCGTCTTCTGTGTCACTCATGCTGGGAGCTGTAGACTGGAGCTGTTCCTATTCAGCCATATTGGCTCCACCCCCGATGCAGTTTCTTCATACTTTCAATGGTCTTTACAATTTAGTGTGTTTTTTTTGCAGTGGCTGGTACCAGTTTTTCCTTTCCATGTTTACTGCTTTCTTCAGGAGCTCTTGTAAGGCAGGCCTAGTGGTGACAAAATCCTTCAGCATTTGCTTGTCTGTGAAGGAGTTTATTTCTCCTTTGCTTGTGAAGCTTAGTTTGGCTGGATATGAAAACTGGGTTGAAAATTCTTTTCTTTAAGAATGTTGAATATTGGCCCCCACTCTCTTCTGGCTTGTAGGGTTTCTGCAGAGATATCCATTGTTAGTCTGATGGGCTTCCCTTTGTGTGTAACCTGACCTTTCTTTCTGGCTGCCCTTAACGTTTTTTCTTTCATTTCAACCTTGGTGAATCTGACAATTATGTGTCTTGGGGTTGCTTGTCTTGAGGAGTATCTTTGTGGTTTTCTCCGTATTTCCTGAATGTGAATATTGGCCTGTCTTGCTAGCTTTGGGAAGTTCTCCTGGATAATATCCTAAAGAGTATTTTCCACCTTGGTTCCATTCTCCCCACCACTTTCAGGTATATGAATCAAATGTAGGTTTGGTCTTTTCACATAGTTCCATATTTCTTGGAGGCTTTGTTCATTCCTTTTCATTCTTTTTTCTCTAATCTTGTCTTCATTACTTATTTCATTAAGTTGATCTTCAATCTCTGATATCCTTTCTTCTGCTTGATTGATTTGGTTATTGATACTTGTACATGCTTCACAAAGTTCTCATGCTGTGTTTTTCAGCTCTACCAGGTCATTTATTTTCTTCTCTAAACTGGTTATTCTGGTTAGCAATTCCTTTAACCTTTTTCAAGGTTCTTATCTTCCTTGCATTGAGTTAGAACATGCTTCTTTAGCTTGGAGGAGTTGATTATTACTCACTTTCTGAAGCCTACATCTGTCAATTCATCAAACTCATTCTTTCTCTAGTTTTGTCCCCTTGCTGGTGAGGAGTTGTGATCCTTTGGAGGAGAAGAGGCATTCTGGTTTTGAAATTTTTAGCCTTTTTGCACTGGTTTTTCCTAATCCTCGTGGATTTATCTACCTTTGGTCTTTGATGTTGGTGACCTTTGTATGGAGTTTCTGTGTGGATGTCCTTTTTGTTGCTGTTGATGCTATTCCTTTCTGTTTGTTAGTTTTCCTTCTAACAGTCAGGCCCCTCTGCTGCAGGTCTGCTGGAGTTTGCTGGAGGTCCACTCCAGATCCTGTTTGCCTGAGTATAACCAGCAGAGGCTGCAGAACAGCAAAGAATGCTGCCTGTTCCTTCCTCTGGAAGCTTCATCCCAGAGGGGGACCCACCAGATGCCAGCCAGAGCTCTCCTGTATGAGGTATCTGTTGACCACTGCTGGGAAGTGTCTCCCAGTCAGGAGGCATGGGGGTCAGGGACCCACTTGAGGAGGCAGTCTGTCTCTCAGCAGAGCTTGATTGCTGTGCTGGGAGATCTGCTGCTCTCTTCAAAGCAGGTCGGCAGGAATGCTTAAGTCTGCTGAATCTGCACCCACAGCCACCCCTTCCCCCAGGTGCTCTGTCCCAGGGATCTGAGAATTTTATCTATAAGCCCCTGACTGGGGCTGCTCCTTTGTTTCAGAGATGCCCTGCCCAGAGAGGAGGAATCTGGAGAGGCAGTCTGGTTACAGTGGCTTTGCCAAGCTGTGGTGGGCTCCACTGAGTTTGAACTTCCCAGGGGCTTTGTTTACACTGTGAGGGGAAAACTTCCTACTCAAGCCTCAGTAATGGCAGACTCCCCTCCCCCTACCAAGCTCAAGTATCCCAGGTCAACTTCAGATTGTGTGCTGGCAGCAAGAATTTCGAGGCAGTGGACCTCAGCTTGCTGGGCTTTGTGGGGGTGAGATCTGCTGAGCTAGACCACTTGGTGCCCTGGCTTCAGCCCCCTTTCCATGGGTGTGAACAATTCTGTCTCACTGGCATTCCAGGTGCTACTGGGGTATGAAAAAACTCCTGCAGCTAGCTCAGTGTCTGCCCAAATGACCACCCAGTTTTGTGCTTGAAACCCAGGACCCTGGTGGCATAGGCTTCTGAGGGAATCTCCTCATCTGCAGGTTGTGAAGACCATGGGAAATGCATAGTGTCTGGGCTGGAGTGCAGTGTTCCTAACAGCACATTCCCTCATGGCTTCCCTTGGCTAGGGGTGGGAGTTAGCCGACCCCTTGCCCTTCATGAGTGACGTGACTTCCCATCCTGCTTCAGCTCGCCCTCTGTGGGCTGCACCCACTCTCTAGCCAGTCCCAGTGAGATGAGCTGGGTACCTCAGTTGGAAATGCAGAAATCACCTGCCCTCTGTGTTGATCTCTCTGGGAGCTGCAAATGGTAGCTGTTCCTATTCGGCCATCTTGCCAGCCACCCTGGGGTCGGTCATACTTTTAAAGCCAAGTCAAATAGTCAGTTTCTGGAAGCCTAGACTCTATTTTTCCAAGAGGAAGAACTTGCTTGTCTTAAAGTGGCCTTGTTTGCAAGCCACCTACTTACACCACAGCTCAGAGTGTCTCAGGAAGCTGGAGTGTTGCTCAGCAGAAAAGCCCCACATGCTGCCATTTTTTTGGTAGTACTGTTGATTATTTCAAGAGCAACACAGTGATAGTGCTGGATTTTGAGCAAGAAGACTATAATTATCCAATGCCCCTTCTGTTAGGGAGATTATGTGACAATCCCATGGCTTGTGGAATGTGCATCTTGGAGGTTTTTGTCTTAGCCACTAATTGGCTTCACTTTTCCCTTTTGTTCTCTGTAACAACATTAGGCTTCTGCAGCACTGCTGGCCAGTTATTGGTGATACATCTGTGGGCATAGAATGGTGAGGCTGCCTGGAGTCTTAGTCTGTGACTCTGTTTGCTTTAGGCTCATGTTAGGGCCATTAGAGTTACATAGAAGTACACTAGAGTCCACTGCTACTGGAGTTCTTGCCCTAGAGTGAAAACTGGGGCCACGAGGATACAGACCCACTGACAAGCTGGCTGGGACCTGTCCTATGAGTAATATATGAGAGCATCGAGCTGTAGGCTGGGTTTAAAGATGATCAGCAGCACCATGCTGAAGGAGAAGCCAGGAAGGAGAACTCAGGCATAGAAGCCAAGTGGAAGAGGAGAGTGCTGTGGTTAGTTAAGCTAATACAATGGAATAAACAGAGAAGATACATTTTGTAGAAGCCAAAGTCTAGGGAGATCAGAACTCTTGGGGGTCAAGGCAAGGGATGGGCATTAGGCCCCAGAAGGCACAGTTCTGAGACAGAGTCAGGTGGCATGAGTGTCAGCTAGGGTGGCAGTGGTGGTTGGTACTGGGCCAAGTGGGAGGGGTGCTGAGAGAAGGTTGTTGAAAATGCACACATCTGGTTCTCCCAGTCCTGAGGCTTATCTGTCTTACAACAGTGGTCTGAGACTGGCCACTGTGAAAATGTGGTACCTGGACCTGATCGGCAAAGGCTTGACACTTGGAATTTCTCACAAGGGATTGTTGGAACCCATTTCCATTACCAGAAAACTGTTTTCTAATATACTTGGTGCAAGGTGTGGTCCAATCTCTACATGCCTTTTCTTTTTCATTGTTTAAAATGGAGACTTTCCTAGTTTGTAGCCTGGAAGAGGTGTTATGAGTCCAAATGAGATTATGTAGTTCTTGGAATTCCACTGAGGAAATAGCTATGTAAATTCAACGTGTTGTTATTCATGGCATGTATGGTTGAGCTGAAAACTCTAGCTACCACCCAACCATGCAAGCCATAAAATTAGACTTCCTATACTGTGCACAGTAATTCTCTTTCTTACAATAGAAACCACAAACCAATTTTGCCTTACAGAAATGTGCTCTCATCCAAAATTTTTAATGCACATTTTAAAAACCAGCTCAGTTTTACTGTGGAGTCACATCTGAGAAAAGTGACATAGTCAGGGAAATGTCTGTCTTACATACAGGAGGAGTATACATATTTTATAAGCTTACCAGAAGCTGATTATGAAGATCACCCATCAAAATGATCTAACAACTTTCATTTTCACATCACTAGTTCAATTAAGAAATAATTTCCAACAATATGAATCCAAATATGTTTTCATTTCTGGACATATATGCATCCATGCTGTGGGCTTTATTTGATTTTTTTTATTACTCTTTAATTCTTTAACAGTTGCATTTCTTTTTCTTTGCAAGTGCATAGTGGGTAATTTATGTTGTTTTGATAGTTTGTTTCTTTGATATAATTTGCAATTCTGCACCCAGAGTTGTAATATACTACAGTTTAGATAAACGACATGGAAATACAGAGGTTATCCTGTAAAATGATTCATATTTCAAAATAGGGACTTCTGTAAAATGAAAAAAAATATATTGCTATTAATCACACTTTTTATATGACTTTTTTCCTTGACTGAGATTTGTTGCATTTACTATTGTAACATATTTCCAAAACATATTAGTTAAATGGGGCTGAAAATCACGCATGCATATTTTATGGAAAAAATGTGCAGATATATTTTCAATTTTAAGCTATAAACTATGACTTTTTTGATGATTAAAATATTCTGGCCAATTTAAAATGAGCTACATAATAAAAGTGATGTGCAATAATAATTTTACGATGCTTAATAATATAAAGTACTTTATCTGAAAGACGCCTTTTAAAAGATTTTATGCATAATTCAAGCCCTTTTATTCTCTTCTGTATAGAAAATAAGTGAGTGATATGCAAGTGAAATCAGAAATTGAAAAGAATTTAAAAAATAAAAACTGGACAGATTTCTGCCTCTGCTCAAATTAAGAAGTAGTGACATGTTAAAATGTTTTATGCTATTGGCAACTGGGGGAAGTAGGGCAGAGTGACACAATAGAAAACATTAGGTCCAAACTTTCTCTAATATAGGTTTTCTGGCTTTAAAAAAAGGGGTACAAAGGGTCATTGAAGTTTGTTGAATATGCTTCTTATTGTCAATTCATGTCGCTAAAGAGAGTTTGCCCTTGCTCACACAAGAGAGGAGCTTTCAGATCTTCAACCAGATACCTGCCAGGAGTATCTTTAACATGCAAACTAGCCCAGGGAGTTTGCCTGCCTCCCAGTCACCATCAAAGCACAAGTACCTGAAGAAAGAGTGCACACATCCTCCTAGTGCTGCCCCTGAGCTATGCCTAAAGAAGACACAGGAAAACCAGGTTAGGGAATTGTAATGTGTTTATTAATGAAGCCTGGGCTATTGCTCACTTAGAATCGTCCAAAAGATTAAAATAATTTTGAAAGGGGCTTACGATATAAAAAGAGGTGTGGAAAATCAGCCCCAGTAGGAACCAATTAATTACTAATCCACAGAGGAAACCATGATCCACCTTTTTTTTTTTTTTAAATCTGAAGACATGGTAAACTATGGGTAGATTTTAAAAAATTACATATGAACCGATGACTAGATTGTGAAATGTAATAAAGTGCCAGAACACCCAGTTGCTTTGGTACAGAATTCCGTATGTTGTTTGTAGGTTTTATCTACCTAACAACACAATTTTGTTTGGGTGAATTTTTTTTTTTTCCTTTTTAACGTATGGTAATTTAATTGCAGAAACTCTGCCTGTTTCAACAAAACCTTCCATAAGTAGCTTTTTATTTTTTATTTTTTATTATACTTTAGGGTTTTAGGGTACATGTGCACAATGTGCAGGTTTGTTACATATGTATCCATGTGCCATGTTGATTTCCTGCACCCATTAACTCGTCATTTAGCATTAGGTATATCTCCTAATGCTGTCCCCGCCCCCCCCACCCCCCACCCCACAACAGTACCCGGAATGTGATGTTCCCCTTCCTGTGTCCATGAGTTCTCATTGTTCAATTCCCACCTATGAGTGAGAACATGCGGTGTTTGGTTTTTTGTCCTTGCGATAGTTTACTGAGAATGATGTTTTCCAGTTTCATCCATGTCCCTACAAAGGACACGAACTCATCATTTTTTATGGCTGCATAGTATTCCATGGTGTATATGTGCCACATTTTCTTAATCCAGTCTATCGTTGTTGGACATTTGGGTTGGTTCCAAGTCTTTGCTATTGTGAATAGTGCCGCAATAAACATACGTGTGCATGTGTCTTTATAGCAGCATGATTTATAGTCCTTTGGGTATATACCCAGTAATGGGATGGCTGGGTCAAATGGTATTTCTAGTTCTAGATCCCTGAGGAATCGCCACACTGACTTCCACAATGGTTGAACTAGTTTACAGTCCCACCAACAGTGTAAAAGTGTTCCTGTTTCTCCACATCCTCTCCAGCACCTGTTGTTTCCTGATTTTTTAATGATCACCATTCTAACTGGTGTGAGATGGTATCTCACTGTGGTTTTGATTTGCATTTCTCTGATGGCCAGTGATGATGAGCATTTCTTCATGTGTTTTTTGGCTGCATAAATGTCTTCTTTTGAGAAGTGTCTGTTCATGTCCTCTGCCCACTTTTTGATGGGGTTGTTTGTTTTTTTCTTGTAAATTTGTTTGAGTTCATTGTAGATTCTGGATATTAGCCCTTTGTCAGATGAGTAGGTTGCAAAAATTTTCTCCCATTCTGTAGGTTGCCTGTTCACTCTGATGATAGTTTCTTTTGCTGTGCAGAAGCTCTTTAGTTTAATGAGATCCCATTTGTTGATTTTGGCTTTTGTTGCCATTGCTTTTGGTGTTTTAGACATGAAGTCCTTGCCCACGCCTATGTCCTGAATGGTATTGCCTAGGTTTTCTTGTAGGATTTTAATGGTTTTAGGTCTAACATATAAGTCTTTAATCCATCTTGAATTAATTTTTGTATAAGGTGTAAGGAAGGGATCCAGTTGCAGCTTTCTACATATGGCTAGCCAGTTTTCCCAGCACCATTTATTAAATAGGGAATCCTTTCCCCATTTCTTGTTTTTGTCAGGTTTGTCAAAGATCAGATAGTTGTAGCTATGCGGCGTCATTTCTGAGGGCTCTGTTCTGTTCCATTGATCTATGTCTCTGTTGTGGTACCAGTACCACGCTGTTTTGGTTACTGTAGCCTTGTAGTATAGTTTAAAGTCAGGTAGCGTGATGCCTCCAGCTTTGTTCTTTTGGCTTAGGATTGACTTGGCGATGCGGGCTCTTTTTTGGTTCCATATGAACTTTAAAGTAGTTTTTTCCAATTCTGTGAAGAAAGTCATTGGTAGCTTGATGGGGATGGCATTGAATCTATAAATTACCTTGGGCAGTATGGCCATTTTCACGATATTGATTCTTCCAACCCATGAGCATGGAATGTTCTTCCATTTGTTTGTATCCTCTTTTATTTCATTGAGCAGTGGTTTGTAGTTCTCCTTGAAGAGGTCCTTCACATCCCTTGTAAGTTGGATTCCTAGGTATTTTATTCTCTTTGAAGCAATTGTGAATGGGAGTTCACTCATGATTTGGCTCTCTGTTT
>NW_026654282.1:0-9319 GCF_009828535.3 Hylobates moloch
TACTTTTTATTGAGCAGTTCTGAAACCCTCTTTCTGTAGAAACTGCACGTGGACAATCAGAGCACTAAAGGGCCAGTAGTGGAAAAAGGGATATCTTCAAACAAAAAATACACAGAAGCATTCTGTGAAACTACATTCTGTTCTGTCCATTCATCTAACAGAGTTGAATCTTCCTTTTGATTGAGCAGTTCTGAAACACTCTTTCTGTAGAAACTGCAAGTGGACTTTCTGAGCCCTAAGGGGCCTATAGTGAAAAAAGGAATATCTTCAAATAAAAACTACAGAGAAGCATTCTGTGAAACTCCTTTCTTTTCTGTGCATTCAACTAATAGAGTTTAAGCTTGCTTTTGATTGAGCAGTTCTGAAACTCTCTTTCTGTAGAAACTGCAAGATGATATTCAGAGCACCAAGGGGCCTATAGTGGAAAAAGGAACATCTTCTAATAAAAACAACACAGAAGCATTCTGTGAAGCTTCTTTCTGTTCTGTGCATTCAACTAAGAGTGTTGAAGCTTACTTTTGATTGAGCAGTTCTGAAACCCTCTTTCTGTAGAAACTGCAAGTGGACATTCAGAGCACTAAAGGGACAGTAGTGGAAAAAGGAATATCTTCAAATAAAAAATGCACAGAAGCATTCTGTGAAACTACTTTCTGTTCTGTCCATTCAACTCACAGAGTTGAATCTTCCTTTTGATTGAGCTGTACTGAGACACTCTTTCTGTAGAAACTGCAAGTGGACATTCTGAGCGCTAAAGGTCCTATAGTGGAAAAAGGGCTATCTTCAAATAAAAACTACAGAGAAGTATTCTGTGAAACTCCTTTCTGTTCTGTGCATTCATCTAACAGAGTTGAAGCTCACT
The DNA here is from genome assembly GCF_009828535.3 of Hylobates moloch. Taxonomy (NCBI): domain Eukaryota; kingdom Metazoa; phylum Chordata; class Mammalia; order Primates; family Hylobatidae; genus Hylobates; species Hylobates moloch. The sequence goes on from NW_026654282.1 coordinate 860, forward strand.
TTTGATTGAGCAGTTCTAAAACTCTTTCTGTAGAAACTGCAAGTTGACATTCTGAGCACTAAGGGGCCTATAGTGGAAACAAGAACATCTTCCAATAAAAACAACACAGAAGCATTCTGAGAAACTTCTTTCTGTTCTGTGCATTCAATTAAGAGAGTTGAAACTTTCTTTTGATTGAGCAGTTCTGAAACACTCTTTCTGTAGAAACTGCAAGTGGACTTTCGGAGGGCTACGCGGCCTATAGTGGAAAAAGGAATATCTTCAAATAAAAACTACAGAGAAGCATTCTGTGAAATTACTTTCGGTTCTGTGCATTCAACTAACAGAGTTGAAGCTTGCTTTTGATTGTGGAGTTCTGAAACTCTCTTTCTGTAGAAACTGCAAGTGTACATTGGTAGAGCTAAGGGGCCTATAGTGGAAAAAGGAACATCTTCCAATAAAAACAACACAGAAGCATTCTGTGAAACATCTTTCTGTTCTATGCAGTCAACTAAGATAGTTGAACCTTACTTTTGATTGAGCAGTTCTGAAAGACTCTTACTGTAGAAACTGCGAGTGGACATTCGGAGCGATAGGTGGCCTATAGTGGAAAAAGGAATATCTTCAAATTATTACTACACAGAAGCATTCTGTGAAACTTCTTCCTGTTCTGTGCATTCAACTAACAGGTTTGAACATTACTTTTGATTCAGAAGTTCTGAAACACTCTTTCTGTAGAAACTGCAAGTGGATATTCTGAGCGCTAAGGGGCCTATAGTGGAAAAAGGAATATCTACAACTAAGAACTACACAGAAGCATTCTGTGAAACTTCTATCTATTCTGTGCATTCAACTAACAGAGTTGAAGCTTACTTTTGATTGAGCAGTTCTGAAACTCGCTTTCTTTGGAAACTGCTGGTGGACGTTCGGAGGGCTAAGGGGCCTATAGAGGAAAAAGGAATATCTTCCAATAAATACAACACTGAAGCATTCTGTGAAATTACTTTGTGTTCTGTGCATTCAACAAGGAGAGTTGAAACATACTTTTGATTGAGCAGTTCTCAAACACTCTTTCTGTAGAAAGGGCAAGTGGACATTCCGAGCGCTAAGGGGCCAATAGTGGAAAAAGGAATATCTTCAAATAAAAACTACACGGAAGCATTGTGTGAAACTTCTTTCTGTTCCGTGCATTCAACTAAGAGATTTGAACCTTACCTTTGATTCAGTAGTTCTGAAACTTTCTTTCTGTAGAAACTGCAAGTGGACATTCAGAGCAATAAGGGGCCTATAGTGGAAAAAGGAACATCTTCCAATAAAAACTACGCAGAAGCACTCTGTGAAACTTCTTTCTGTTCTATGCATTCAACTAAAGGTGTTCAACATTACTTTTGATGGAGGAGTTCTGAAAGACTCTTTCTGTAGAAACTGCAAGTGGACAATCGGAGCGCTATGGGGCCTACATAGGAAAAAGGAATATCTTCAAGTAAAAACTACACAGAAGCATTCTGTGAAACTTCTTTCTGTTCTGTGCATTCAACTAACAGAGTTGAATCTTCCTTTTGATTGATCAGTTCTGAAACACTCTTTCTGTGGCAACTGCAAGTGGACATTCGCAGCGCTAAGGGTCCTATAGTGAAAAAAAGAATATCTTCAAATAAAAACTACAGAGAAGCATTCTGTGATACTCCTTTCGGTTCTGTGCATTCAACTAACAGAGTTGAAGCCTGCTTTTGATTGAGCAGTTCTGAAACTCTCTTTCTGTAGAAACAGCAAGAGTACATTCGGAGCACTAAGGGCCCTTTAGTGGAAAAAGGAACATCTTCAAATAAAAACAAAACAGAAGCATTCTTTGAAAATTCTTTCTGTTCTGTCCATTCGACTAAGATTGTTGAAGCTTACATTTGATTGAGCATTTCTGAAACACTCTTTCTGTAGAAACTGCAAGTGGACATTTGAAGCGCTAAGGGGCCTATAGTGAAAAAAGGAATATCTTCAAATAAAAACTACAGAGAAGCATTCTGTCAAACTCCTTTCGGTTCTGTGCATTCAACTAACAGAGTTGAAAATTCCTTTTGATTGAGCAGTTCTGAAACTCTCTGTAGAAACTGCAAGAGAACATTCGGGGAACTAAGGGGTCTGTAGTGGAAAAAGGAACATATTCCAATAAAAACAACACAGAAACTTCTTTCTGTTCTGTCCATTCAACTAAGATATTTGAATCTTACCTTTGATTCACCAGTTCTGAAACAGGCTTTCTGTAGAAACTGCGTGTGGACAGTCAGATCACTAAGGTGCCTATAGTGGATAAAGGAACATCTTCCAATAAAAACTACACAGAAGCATTCTGTGAAACTTCTATCTGTTCTGTGCATTCAGCTAACAGACTTGAAGCTTACTTTTGATTGAGCAGTTCTGAAACTCTCTTCCTTTAGAAACTGCAGATGGACATTGGGAGCGCTAAGGGGCCTGTAGTGGAAAAAGGAACATCTTCCAATAAAAACAACACAGAAGAATTCTGTGAAACTTCTTTCTGTTCTGTGCATTCAACTAAGAGTGTTGAAAGTTACCTTTGTTTGAGGAGTTCTGAAACACTCTTTCTGTAGAAACTGCAAGTGGACATTCAGAGCACTAAGGGGCCAATAGTGGAAAAAGGAATATCTTCAAATAAAAACTACACGGAAGCATTCTGTGAAACTTCTTTCTGTTCTGTGCATTCAACAAGGAGAGTTGAAACAAACTTTTCATTGAGCAGTTCTGAAACACTCTTTCTGTAGAAACTGCAAGTAGACATACCGAGCGCTTAGGGGCCAATAGTGGAAAAAGGAATATCTTCAAATAATAACTACACGGAAGCATTCTGTGAAACTTCTTTCTGTTCTGTGCATTCAACTAAGAGATTTGAATCTTATTTTGATTCAGTAGTTCTGAAACTCTCTTTCTGTAGAAACTGCAAGTGGACATTCAGAGCACTAAGGGTCCTACAGTGGAAAAAGGAACATCTTCCAATAAAAACTACACAGAAGCACTCTGTGAAACTTATTTCTGTTCTGTGCATTCAACTAAAGGGGTTCAACTTTACTTTTGATGGACGAGTTCTGAAACACTCTTTCTGTAGAAACTGCAATTGGACATTTCGTAGAGCTAAGGGGCCTATAGTGGAAAAAGGAATATCTACAAATAAAAACTACACAGAAACATTCTGTGAAACTTCTATCTCTTCTGTGCGTTCAACTAACAGGGTTGAACATTACTTTTGATTCAGCAGTTCTGAAACACTCTGTCTGTAGAAAGTGCAAGGGGACATTCAGAGCGCTAAGGGGCCTGTAGTGGAAAAAGAAATATCTACAACTGAAAACTACACAGAAGCATTCTGTGAAACTTCTTTCTGTTCTGTGCATTCAACTAACAGAGTGGACCTTACTTTTGATTGAGGAGTTCTGAAACTCACTTTCTTTAGAAACTGCCGGTGGAAATTCGGAGCGCTAGGGGGCCTACAGTGGAAAAAGGAATATCTTCCAATAAAAGCAACACAGAAGCATTCTGTGAAACGTTTTTCTGTTGTGTGCATTCAACTAAGAGATTTCAATCTTACTTTTGATTCAGCAGTTCTGATACTCTCTTTCTGTTAAAAATGCAAGTGGACATTCAGAGAATTATGGGGCCTATGGTGGAAAAAGGAACATCTTCCAATAAAAACAACACAGCAGCATTCTGTGAAACTTCTTTCTGTTCTGTGCATTCATCTAAGAGAGTTGAACCTTACTTTTCATTGATCAGTTCTGAAACACTCTTTCTGTAGAAACTGCAAGTGGACATTCTGAGCACTAAGGGGCGTATAGTGGAAACAGGAAAATCTTCCATTGAAAACAACACAGAAGAATTCTGTGAAACTACTTTCTGCTCTGTGCGTTCAACTAACAGAGTTGAAGCTTACTTTTTATTGAGCAGTTCTGAAACCCTCTTTCTGTAGAAACTGCAAGTGGATATTCAGAGCACTAAAGGGCCTGCAGTGGAAAAAGAAATATCTTCAAATAAAAACTACACAGAAGCATTCTGTGAAACTTCTTTCTGTTCTGTCAATTCAACTAACAGAGTTGAATCTTCCTTTTGATTGAGTAGTTCTGAAACACTCTTTCTGTAGAAACTGCAAGTGGACATTCAGAGCAATAACGGGCCAGTAGTGGAAAAAGGAATATCTTCAAATAAAAACTACACAGAAACATTCTGTGAAACTTCTTTCTGTTCTGTCCATTCAACTAACAGAGTTGAATCTTCCTTTTGATTGAGCAGTTCTGAAACACTCTGTTTGTAGAAACTGCAAGTGGACATTCAGAGCGCTAAGGGGCCTATAGTAAAAAGGAATATATTCAAATAACTACAGAGAAGAATTCTGTGAAACTCCTTTCGGTTTTGTGCATTCAACTAACAGAGTTGAAACTTGTTTCGATTTAGAAGTTCTGAAAGTCTCTTTCTGTAGAAACGGCAAGAGGACATTCGGAGCGCTAAGGGGCCTATAGTGGAAAAAGGAACATCATCCAATAAAAACAACACAGAAGCATACTGTGAAACTCCTTTCTTTTCTGTGCATACAACTAAGAGTGTTGAAGCTTACTTTTGATTGAGCAGTTCTGAAACACTCTTTCTGTGGAACCTGCAAGTGGACATTCTGAGCACTAAAGGGCCTATAGTGGAAAAAGGAACATCTTCCTATAGAAACAACACAGAAGCGTTCTGTGAAACTTATTTCGGTTCTTGCATTCAACTAACAGAGTTGAAGCTTGCTTTTGATTCACCATTTCTGAAACTCTCTGTTGAAACTTCAAGTGGACATTCAGATCGCTAAGGGGTCTAAGCTTGAAAAAGGAACATTTTCCAATAAATAGAACACAGAAGCATTCTGTGAAACTCCTTTCTGTTCTGTGCATTCAACTAAGAGTGTTGAAACTTACTTTTGATTTAGCAGTTCTGAAACAGTCTTTCTGTAGAAACTGCAAGTGGAATTTCGGAGGGCTCAGGGGCCTATAGTGGAAAAAGGAATATCTTCAAATCAAAACTACACAGAAGCATTCTGTGAAATTACTTTCGGTTCTGTGCATTCAACTAACACAGATGAAGCTTGCTTTTGATTGAGCAGTTCCGAACCTGTCTTTCTGTACAAACTGCATGTGGACATTTAGACCGCTAAGGGGCCTACAGTGGAAAAAGGAACATCTTCCATTAAAAACAACACAGAAGCATTCTGTGAAACGTCATTCTGTTCTGTGCAGTCAACTAAGATTGTTGAACCTTACTTTTGATTGAGCAGTTCTGAAAGACTCTTTCTGTAGAAACTGCGAGGTTACACTCAGAGCGCTAGGGGGCTTACAGTGGAAAAAGGAATATCTTCAAATTATTACTACACAGAAGCATTCGGTGAAACTTCTTTCTGTTCTGTGCATTCAACTAACAGGTTTGAACATTACTTTTGATTCAGAAGTTCTGAAACACTCTTTCTGTAGAAACTGCAAGTGGATATTCTGAGCGCTAAGGGGCCTATAGTGGAAAAAGGAGTATCTAAAACTAAAAACTACACAGAAGCATTCTGTGAAACATCTATCTGTTCTGTGCATTCCACTAACAGAGTTGAAGCTTACTTTTAATTGAGCAGTTCTGAAACTCTTTCTTTAGAAACTGCAGGTGGACATACGGAGCGCTAAGGGGCCTAGAGTAGAAAAAGGAACATCTTCCAATAAATACAACACAGAAGCATTCTGTGAAACTTCTTTCTGTTCTGTGCATTCAACGAGGAAAGTTGCAACACACTTTTGATTGAGCAGTTCTGAAACACTCTTTCTGTAGAAACTGGAAGTGGACATTCCGAGCGCTAAGGGGCCAATAGTGGAAAAAGGAATATCTTCAAATAAAAACGACACGGAAGCATTCTGTGAAACTTCTTTCTGTTCTGTGCATTCAACTAAGAGATTTGAATCTTACTTTTGATTCAGTAGTTCTGAAACTCTCTTTCTGTAGAAACTGCAAGTGGACATTGAGAGCACGAAGGGGCCTATAGTGGAAAAAGGAACATCTTCCAATAAAACCTACAAAGAAGCACTCTGTGAAACTTCTTTCTATTCTGTGCACTCAACTAAAGGGGTTCAACCTTACTTTTGATGTAGGAGTTCTGAAACACTCTTTCTATAGAAACTGCACGTGGACATTCGGAGTGCTATGGGGCCTACAGAGGAAAAAGCAATATCTTCAAGTAAAAACTACACAGAAGCATTCTGTGAAACTTCTTTCTCTTCTGTGCATTCAACTAACAAAGTTGAAACATACTTTTGATTGAGCAGTTCTGAAACCATCTTCCTGTAGAAACTGCAAGTGGACATTCAGAGCACGAAAGGGCCTGTAGTGGAAAAAGGAATATCTTCAAATACAAACTACACAGAAGCATTCTGTGAAACTTCTTTCTGTTCTGTCCATTCAACTAACAGAGTTGAATCTTCCTTTTGATTGCGCAGTTCTGAAACCCTCTTTCTGTAGAAACTGCAAGGGTATATTCGCAGCGCTAAGTGCCCTATAGTGAAAAAAATATATCTTCAAGTAAAAACTACAGAGAAGCATTCTGTGAAACTCCTTTCGGTTCTGTTCATTCAACTAACAGAGTTGAAGCTTGCTTTTGATTGAGCAGTTCTGAAACTCTCTTTCTGTAGAAACTGCAAGAGCACATTCGGAGCACTAAGGGGCCTACAGTGGAAAAAGGAACATCTTCAAATAAAAACAACACAGAAGCATTGTGTGAAACTTCTTTCTGTTCTGTGCATTCGACTAATAGTATTGAAGCTTACATTTGATTGAGCATTTCTGAAACACTCTTTCTGTAGAAACTGCAAGCGGACATTTGGAGCGCTGAGGGGCCTATAGTGAAAAAAGGAATATCTTCAAATAAAAACTACAGAGAAGCATTCTGTGAAACTCCTTTCGGTTCTGTGCATTCAATTAAGAGAGTTGAATGTTCTTTTGATTGAGCAGTTCTGAAACTCTCTTTGGAAACTGAAAAAGAACATTCGGAGAACTAAGGGGCCTATAGTGGAAAAAGGAACATATTCCAATAAAAACAACATAGAAGCATTCTGTGAAACTCCTTTCTGTTCTGTCCATTCAACTAAGAGATTTGAATCTTACCTTTGATTCAGCAGTTCTGAAACTCGCTTTCTGTAGAAGCTGCAAGTGGACAGTCAGATCACTAAGGGGCCTATAGTGGAAAAAGGAACATCTTCCAATAAAAACTACACAGAAGCATTCTGTGAAACTTCTATCTGTTCTGTGCATTAAGCTAACAGACTTGAAGCTTACTTTTGATTGAGCAGTTCTGAAACTCTCTTCCTTTAGAAACTGCAGGTGGACATTCGGAGCACTAAGGGGCCTGTAGAGGAAAAAGCAACACCTTCCAATGAAAAGAACACTGAAGCATTCTGTGAAACTTCTTTCTGTTCTGTGCATTCAACTAAGAGTGTTGAAGCTTACTTTTGATTGAGGAGTTCTGAAACACTCTTTCTGTAGAAAGTACAAGTGGAAATTCTGAGCGCTAAGGGGCCTATAGTGGAAAATGAATATCTTCAAATAAAAACTACACGGAAGAATTCTTTGAAACGTCTTTCTGTTCTGTGGATTCAACTAAGAGAGTTGAAACTTACTTTTCATTGACCAGTTCTAAAACACTCTTCCTCTAGAAACTGAAAGTGGACATTAGGAGCGCTACAGGGCCTATAGTGGAAAAAGTAATATCTTCAAATTATAACTACACAGAAGCATTGTGTGAAACTTCTTTCTCTTCTGTGCATTCAATTAACAGGGTTGCACATTACTTTTGATTCCGCAGTTCTGAAACACTCTTTCTGTAGAAACTGCAAGTGGACAATCTCAGCGCTAAGTGGCCTATAGTGGGAAAAGTAATATCTTCAAATGAAAACTACACAGAACCATTCTGTGAAACATCTTTCTGTTCTGTGCACTCAGCTAACAGATTTGAAACTTACTTTTGATTGAGCAGTTCTGAAACACTCTTTCTGTAGAAACTGCAAGTGGAAATTCGGAGCGCTAAGGGGCCTATAGTGGAAAAAGGAATATCTTCAAATAAAAACTACTGAGAAGCATTCTGTGAAACTCCTTTCAGTTCTGTGCATTCAACTAACAGAGTTGAAGCATGCTTTTGATTGAGAAGTTCTGAAACTCTCTTTCTGTAGAAACTGCAACGGGACATTCAGAGCACTAAGGGGCCTATAGTGGAAAAAAGAACATCTTCCAATAAAAACAACAAAGAAGCACTCTGTGAAACTTCTTTCTTTTCTGTGCATTCAACTAAGAGTGATGAAACTTACTTTTCATTGAGGAGTTCTGAAACACTCTTTCTTTAGAAACTGCAAGTGGACATTCTGAGCACTTAGGTGCCTAGAGATGGAAAAAAGCATATCTTCCAATAAAGACTACACGGATGCATTC
>NW_026654283.1:0-9319 GCF_009828535.3 Hylobates moloch
TGGAAATCACACCACTGCACTCCAGCCTCAGTGGCAGAGTGAGACCCCGTCTCAAGAAAAAAAAAAATCTCATAGCTTGCGAAGGTTTACGTGTGTGAGCATAGGTGTAGAATGCATAAGTTGGTGCACTGAATTGAGAGAAAACAGGATTTGGAGTCAGACAGACCTAGCTCTGTAGCTCATTTGCCATGAGACATAGGGCGAACTAATTAACTTCTCAGAGGCTCAGTCTCCACATCTGTCGAATGGGCACTTGTCTGATTCTCAGGTCTGTTGTGAGGAAGGAATGAGCCAATGGGACGGCACGGTCTTCCTCTCCCTCCTACTTAGTAAACCCCTTCTGATTGCTGGTTCCTAAACCAGGCCCAAGCAGAGTGAGCTGCTCCTTCAGTGCCTGTAAGAAGTTAAGGATATTCACTTGTGTGCTGAGAGATCATATTGGTCTTACCTTCTCACCACGCTCCCCATCTTTCCCAGGGGGGCCTCTGAGGCCAGGAGCACCCTGTGGAAAGGAAGATTATGGATGTGATGAATTTAAAGATGACTGGTCACTCTTGGTGGCTCATGACCCCCAGGGAAGAATCATCAGGTCCCCCTGAAGTCAACGACTACAGCTCCCACCCAATTCCCATCCCTTATTTAAATTCCCCAAAGCTCTATCTCCTCTCTGCCTGTGACTGCTGCTCTCCCGGGGGGCCTGGACTTATAACTGTGCACATCAGAGCTCTTAACAGCAGTCATGGTCTGCTGGAAGCTTTGCCACCTGCTCTGAGCTGTGAACTCTCAGAAGGCATGGCCTGCCATGGTGAACACTCAGGGAGGATGACGATGGCCTTAAGAACCCAGCCTTAGCTTTGGGGCATCTGCTCCAACAGTGTCTTTGGAGTCCCCCAAAGGCTGACTTTGAGACATGGTTTAAGTGCAAGTATCCCATGGATGCAATAGTAGGGAAACAGAGAACCAAAAAGGGGAGAACACTCATGCCTGTAATCCCAGCACTCTGTGAGGCCAAGGCGGAGGGATCACTTGAGGTCAGGAGTTCAAGACCAGCCTGGCCAACATGGTGAAACCCCATCTCCACTAAAATACAAAAATTAGCTGGGCATGGAGGCACGCCCCTGTAATCCCAGCTACTTGGGAAGCTGAGGCAGGAGAATCACTTGAACCCAGGAGGCAGAGTTTGTAGTGAGCCAAGATCATGCCACTGCACCCCAGCCTGGGTGACAAAGCTAAACTCCACCTCAAAAAATAAAAATAAAAATAAATAAAGCAGGGGAGAACAGGCAGCAAGAAATACACTTGTTGGCCACTGGAGCTCTGTCCTGCTGTGACTCTGGGATATTGTGCAGGATATACCCTCAGAGTGACGACAGCTGAGGACAAGCGATCTGAGCTATTCTGCTGGTGGTGCTGCTGGCCACCCATCACGTGGCCCAACAACATACTCTCCAGAGGCCAGAGAAGACCCCCAGCCAGAAGAATGCAGGCTGGGCTTCAGGAAGCCTCCATGTAAAATAATAATATTCCTCCAGCAGGGTTGCTGTGTGGATTACATTAATGAACACATGTCATGTGCTTAGTACGATGCCTGGCAGGTATAAAGGCTCAGTCCTCTAAGCTACTATGCTTATTACCTATAAAGGTTTGATGAAGAAACAAGACTGACCTAAATCTATTGTGGGGGAAAAATGCTTTGTTGCCCTTGACTAGATGTCATGGAGTGTTTTGTTGAATAATGTTCAAGTCTAAACTGGTGTTTATGGTGAATCTTAAAGCTGGTCCTTTAGCGGACACCTTGGGCCTCGACATGGAAAAGGCAGAATCTCATTAGGCCAAAAAAGATGCAACCCTAAAGGTAATGCAGCCAAGCTATTGTCTCCATTTTGCAGATGAACTAGCTGAGACCTCAAGGAGGGGCTTGCCAAGATCATCACGTCAATTAATAGAAGAGCTAGGATTCGAATCCAGGTCTCCCAATAGCCGTCAGGGGACCTTTGACTTCTTTAGGTTCATTTTGTTTCTTCTGAAGCAAACTAGGGTGTTGATTCCAACAACAGTGAAATGTACAGACTTTCTGCAGATGCCAACAGCTGCATTTACCCTCTGGATAGCTGGCGAGTTGCCTAGGGCTCAGGTGTGTGAACTTTCTGGGTGGTCTATGTCAGGACAGCAGTGCCTCCATCTGGAAAATGGGAGTGAGGATGCCTACACCTCTGGCTTTTGGGGAGGATACATTAACTAGCTTGGTGGCTGGGCAGTGCATATGCCCTCTCCCAATTACTCACCACACTTCCTGGAGGGCCACTGGGACCAGGGGAACTGACATGTCCAGGAGCACCCTGTTCAGAGACAGAAGTTAAGAAACTAGGCCAAACGCATTGATTATAAGTAGTTGCCCCAACTCTCTCTGCAAAGCTGCCTCATACTCAATTCATCGCGATGTGCTGGAACTGCTGCTGACCTGACAGCCCCTGCAGACATGAACCTCCTCCCTAGAGGGCCGTGGTGTCCCAAGCACCAAGCCTCAGGTGAGTGGGCTTCTGGCACAGAGGTGAGAGGCAGGAGGGCAGGAGGACTCTGGAAGTTCCTTAGAGCTAAGGCACAGGGGTGTGGAGGAGCCTGGCAGTGGGCAGAGAAGGGCTGGGACCTAACCACAGAAAAGGATCTCAGGTGAGGTTTGGCCTTATCCTAAGTGCATGAGGAAAAGGAAACATTGAAAATGGAACGGTTCAGATCTCAGTTGCATATGTGTGTGTGTATGTGTGCACATGCGTGTGTGCATGTTTGTGGACGTGTATGTGTGTGTGCGTGTGTGTGTGCATGCACGTGTGTGTGCATGTTTGTGGACTTGTGTGTATGTGTGCATGTTTGTGGAGGTGTGTGTGTGCATGCACATGCATGTATGTTTGTGGAGGTGCATGTGCACACCTGCATGTGTGCATGTTTGTGGAGATGTGTGTGCGTGCGTGTGCGTGCATGTGTGCATGCTTGTGGAGGTGTGTGTGTGCGTGCACGTGCGTGTGTGCATGTTTGTGGAGGTGTGTGTGTGCGTGTGCATGCGTGCATGTTTCTGGAGGTGAGTGTGCATGCCTGTGTGTGTGCATGTTTGTGGAGATGTGTGCATGCATGTGTGCATGTTTGTGGAGGTGTGTGTGTACTCGTGTGTGTGCACACCTGTTTATGGAGGTGTGTGTGTGTGCACATGCGTGTGTGCATGTTTGTGAGTGGGTGTGTGTGTGTGTTGGCTTTGACTGGAAAATCAGGTAAGAAGTGGATTTGAACTAGACTTTGATGGCTGGGCAATGATCCATGAAAGGAGATGTGGGTGAGGACATCCAGGTGGGTCAACATTATGGGCGCGGGGAAGCAGGGAGCTCTCATGGCCCTGGAGGCTGCCCATGTTTCCTCGAGGCCTTGTTCCCCACTGTCCCTGGGTTTTGCGCATCTCCAGGGTCAGGACTCATGGAGAACACTCTCAGCCTCCTCCTTGCCTACATTTTGCTTCCATTCCCCTCCAGGGCGGGCTGGAACCAGGGCTCTCTCCACAGGCAGGGAGGAGCTGCCATGTGTCCTCACTGTGGCATCCACACTGGTCACTACCTTGGCAGACCCAGTTCCGACCTGACCATACGCATGGTGGCCTGGTCATATCAGCACCCTCTAGCTGGTACAGGGACCCGGCAGTGGTGCTAGGAGCAGACCGGATGTGTGCTGCCGCTGCTCCTCTTGCCACTGCCACTTCCCAGAGACCCGGGGATGAGGCAGCCCGTCCTGCCTCCCACCAGCTCCAGAGTCCAGCCTGAGCTTTCTGGCTCTGCACCATGAGACAGAGCCCGAATCAGCTCCGGGAACAAGTGCCAGCCCCACGGGGATCAAATACACCCTGGATCTGGCCCCAAGGATGGGTGAGCCAGGAGCAGCTGAGGAGTGTGCATAGAGGTGTCTGTGTGTTTTCCTGGCTGCATCTGTGTGTTTCGGGCTGTGTGTGTGTGTATACGTGTGCACACGTGTATTACAGGATGTGTGTTCTCTGGTTTGTAGAGTACGTGTATGTGGTTGTGCATGTAAGCACACTTCTTGGAGTAACAACCTCACTTGCAAGGGGAGGTCTGTGTGTGTCTCATCCACATGTGCATAGAAAGAGATTTCTTTCATTCGCTGGGCATGTGGACAAAGTCAAGAAATGCCACGAAAGTGGTGGAGGCCAGAACCTCTCTCTGTGCTGACTCCAACCAACCACTCGAGTGAGCCATAGAGCAGAGCAGACACTGGGCGGGGCCTCCCTCCAGGGGTCCTCCACAAGGCAGGCCGATCATGGGGACTCACAGGGTTTCCAGCTGCTCCAGGAGCCCCATGTGCACCTTCCTGTCCCTTGGCACCCTGAACAGGAAATAAAAGAGGGGCAGGGTTAAGACACCCTCAGTGATGCTGTTTTCCCTCACAGCAGGGAGGTCTCGGGGATACCGTGCTCATCAGAAGCATCATTCCAAACTGAAGGGGTCGGGAGCACCGTCTAAAAGGTGAAGAAAATCACTACTTCCTGGCCCTCTGTTGGCGCTGGGCGTATCGCGATTTCATTCCATCCTCACCACTGACCCAGGGTATAGGGGTCAGCACCGACCCTCTGTAGAAATGTAGCTCAGAGGGGCTCACACAACCAGGCAGGGTCCCCAGTCACCCCAGCAGGATCTCCTACCATAGCACAGAGTCTCCCAGAGAACCAAGATCCAGTGCAGAGGCTAACACTGAGCAAAATGACAAAATCAAAGCACTAACATGTACCAGGTGTCACTTAAACCAGCATTGCCACTCCATGGCTGGGATCCATTTCCTGTTCTGCAAATCCTCTGGGAACCAGGGTGCCTCCTGTGTGCAGAGGCCCTTGCTCTCCAGATCCTGCTGAGCAGGAGAAGGGAGAGCACGGCAGAAACCCGGAGCTCACCTACGCCAACCCTTTAGTGACAGCGTAGGGACATCCCGGGGTACAGAGGTGGGGCCTGGCCCCATGGCTGTGTCTGGGGCGTTTAGTGAGGGCCACTCAGTCTCTGCAGCACATTGGGGCTGCTCTCCCCAGGGTCTACTCCCAAAATGCCAGGGGAGAGAACTGGGGAGGGTGGCCTGGAGGGAGAGAGTGTGGCTGGGATCTCCAAGTCCCTGAGCCAGCAGGGGAAGGGCTGGTGTTCTTACCGGTGGTCCAGCGGGTCCCCGAGGTCCCAATTCTCCAGGATGGCCCCTTGGTCCCTGTAAGCACACAAGTTGCCATGAATCAGCTCATCCCCCTGGTTCTGAGCAGATAGGCGGGTGGGGCGGGGACGCTGCAATGGGTATAATTTGAGATCCAAGGAGGGGACGTGGCTAGTGTCCTGAGGAGAAGAAAGGTCTGCCTTCCATTCAGTGGGGCTCCTGTGTGTGGAATGCACGGTGCAGATCTAGAGCTGGTCAGCCTTTGGTGTGCGGGTCTCCAGGTAACCAGCCCTGCGGGGGAAGGGGGGCACAAGGGACTCACCGGTTCCCCAGGCATGCCTGGATTGCCCTTCTCTCCTTTGAGCCCTTGTTCTCCCTGCTGGTGAGAAGCACAGGGTACAGTGGACTTCAGGGAGAACTGCCCCTTGTCACAGGGTACATGCCCCCAGCTCTGGCCACACAGGCCACCTCCAGTCCAATGTATCACCTGATAGATACCCACCCCCAAAGGCTGTTCCCTCTGCCTGGGGGTTCTTCCCTCCTACTCCCCAGGACTGATTCTGACTCATCTTTCAGGTCAGGAATCACTTCTTCCGGGAAGCTGAACCCCAAAATGGGCCCAACCCTCCTGTTCCAGCCAGTCAGTGTACTGTGCCTTTCTCCTCCTGAGCCCTGTTGTGGCCGCAGTTTTACATTTAGTTGTGTGGTTTGATTCATGTCCCCTCCAGCTCAGAGCCTGGCACGTAGTAGATCATCAGTGAATAATGATGGAAAGAGTTTTGAGAGGAGGAAGGGTCTTTAAGGGCCCCTGGCCCAAACACTATTTTTTTCTCCCTCTCTTTCTCTCTCTCCCTCCCTTCCTCTCTCTCTTTCTAGTAGAGATGGGGTCTCATTATACTGCCCAGATCTTTCTTGAAATCCTGGGCTCAAGCGGTCCTCCCCGCACAGCCTCCTGTGTACCTGCCTCCTGGAACTACAGGTCCTCACCATCATGCCCAGCTCCAACCCCTTTCTAGATGGAGAAGCTGGGGAGGGGTGCTTAACTAAGGGAACCCAGACCTTTGGGGACAGACTGGGGGTTGAACCCTAGACTCTAGATGGTCAGAATGGTGTGTCTAACTTTTGCTGAAGAAAGGATGAGACACAGGCTGGACAGGCAGTACCCTGGGTGGGCCCAGGATGGAACGATCCAAGATGGGGCAGGCTCACTTCCAGGAAGCCACGTCCAGGGTGCCCAACACATCTCCCAGGAGGGTTGAAGAGACATGTGATCCTCAGCCTGCAATTCATATGGAACAAGAAGATGAGCAGATGGGGGACTACAGTGAGGACAGCTTTCCAAGGCCTCAAGGGTGTATCTTTCCACAGCTGAAGGGCCACTGTGCAGGAGAGGAGTGGGGCCAGTGGACCAGGGTGGACACAGTCTCAGCTTCAGACCTGTACAGCCTGTCTTGGGAGCCCTGGCCCTCTAACTTATTGGCCATATAAACTTTGGCAAAGTAGTTACCCATACTGACCCCATATGACCTGTGCAGTTTCCATATCTGCAAAATAAAGAGGTAGTCTCCTTTTCACATACAGTGAAGGCCAATGGTACAGAGAAGGTGCAGCAGAGGCAAGACATCAAAGAGAAACAGCATGGGTTTGCAGAGTTCTCCAGGACGGCAGATAACCAGAGCACGTGTACCCAGAAAGGCAGTGTGCAACCCTTCTCAAGGAGCAGAACCTGCTACTGTCCCAAATCCCCACAGCCTGCTTAGGGGGGACATTGGGCTCCCCTGCCACAGATAAGCCCAAGGAGAGCTGGGATGAGCATCTGCCTTGGGTGTAGAAGGGAGTCCTGCATGGATGGGATGTTTGCAAGACACAACTTCAGAGAGCAGGAGATGAAGGGAAGACTCTGGATGCATCTGGAAGAGAGTCTAATGTCTACATTAGAGAACATGAGGTTGGCTAGTTCTAACCTTTACTTGGTGGAGCAATCAGCATAGAAAGACACTGTCTACTAAGGGTTTCATGCTACTTTCTCTCTCTATGCCTCTGCAAATTTTAGAGGCCTTGCAGCCATGGTTTCTACCTGCCCTCCCTTCCCAAGCTTCTCTCTGATACAGCAGTTGGAGACCTCATGGTCTGCGGCTGACTTCCTCACTCAGCATCACCTATTGCATGGAACCGACATGGTCTACCTCATAGAGCTGTGACCTGGATTCAGTGAGATTGCTTTTGCAAAGTGTTTCACAGAGCTCAGCACAGAGGTTTCAACAGGTGCTAGCCCATTCCTCCGCCTAGAATCTCCATTGCCATTGAGCTCAGAAGGAGACATGTCTAGCCTCATTCACCACGGACAGTAATACCATTATTTCCAGCATGTTTTCCTCCTGGAAAACTACCCATGGTGAGGATTTGCAAGTCTTTTTCTAGTCCTCCAGTCACTGGCAACAATTCATAAAGACAAAAGGGCTTATGGGATTGTTTCAGGAGACACACAGGGAAGACGTTTGCAGTCTTCTTCCAGTGTTGGTGAACGGGACTGCAGTGGCACGAAGACAAAGTGAGGACCTACGGAGGGTCAGAACGGGCCAGAGGAGGACTCAAGATGCTCAAGACATTCCTGCCCCAGAGCCTAGGAGTCAGGAGGCAGCACCTTCCCTCCAGGGGCCCCCTGGAAGGGTTCTGTCAGTAGCTGTTGAATGCATAAGTGGCTGGCTTCTGTCTCCTCTCCACTACCCCCGGTGACCTCAGCCAAGTTAAACACCATCTCTGGGACTCATGATCATCTCTGAAGGCTCTGGTCATTGCCTGGGCATCCTGGAAGCCTCCTTAGCAGGGTGAGGGGTAGAATGAGGCCGGTTGGACAGAGCCTTCCTAAGATAACTGCTTTGGAACAACTGATGAGCCTCCAGTTACAAAACCCTGCTTGAGTTCTCCACTGTAACTTCCCCAAGCACGAAGCTGCCTGTCCCTCCTTCCTCCAGCAAAGGTTCTGACATCTGCAGACCCCAGGGATATGCACACCATCAAGCAGCCTGCTCTGTCCTCTGCAAACCACCATCACCCTGTGACCTCATCAGGTGCAGCCACCAGCCATCCCCAGGAGCCTCCTCAGTCCCAGAGAGGGTGACAAAATGAGTCGGGCTTCTCCCTCCACCTCCTCTTCTCCTTTCCATTCTCTTCCTTCATTATGCAGCAGACCTTAACAACCCTCTAAACTGCTCTCTCCCCAGCCTCTTCCTGCACTGCAGGGGCTCAAAGCCATGTGCCCCAGGACAGCAGGGAGAAATCAAACAGAATAACACTTTCTAAATCCATCAATACAAACATGGGTTGCCATGGCGACGAAGCCAGTCCCAGGGAGACTCAGGCAATTGCCCACAGTGAAACTTTTTTTTCCATAGACATAATTTCCTTGTTCGCATCTGAGAGTGGCTTCCTGGCTCCCAGGCTCCCGCAGCAATGCAGAGCCTGCAGGAAGGATGTCAGTGCTGGGACCCAAAGGGGAGGGCGGCACAGGCCCCTCATGTGCCTTCCCAGTGGAATGCTCTGGAAATTGTGTTTTTACAGAGCAATTCCTTTAAGGAGAGCCTGGACATGTAGGCTTGTCTCAACCCTGAGGGGCTCAGGGTGGACCTGAGGGAGGGAGGCCCACAGATGTCAGTGGCAGGGGGAGGCAATACATGGACGTGGTCCAGGAAAGGCAGGTGACCAGTGGAAGGGACAGGCAGTGTGATGGGAAGCCCCTTGCGCAGGACAGCCAGCCGGAGCTGAAGCAACGGCGGTACAGACGCTCCATCCAGCACGCTATGGCTGACACACTAGCCCCTAATTCCTATCTCGCAGGTAGGGCCTTCTTGGCAAGTTCCCTAGCACCTCTGAGCTGCAGGACCATCACCTGTAAGATGGACACAGGTGCCACTCCCTCGGGGCTGTTAGGAGGCTTGGCTGCAGCAGTGCCAGGAAAACGCCCGGAGCTGAGCTGCTGCATGGGGTGCTCTGCCCTTCCAAGCCCCTCTCTGGGAGAGCAGGTGAGAAGACAGGGTGGCAGGCAGGTAAGGGAGCTCCTCAGACAGTGAGCGATGGCCCTGCAGGTGAGGGAGGTGCTGCACCCTCATGCGGTGAGTGCTGCCCTGCAGGTGAG
>NW_026654284.1:0-9316 GCF_009828535.3 Hylobates moloch
ATAGGCCTCAAAGCGTTCCTAATGTCCACTTGCAGATTCTACAAAAAGAGCGTTTCAAAACTGCTGAATCAAAGGTAAGGTTCAAATCTGTTAGATGAATGCACAGATCAGAAAGAAGTTTCACAGAATGCTTCCATGTAGTTTGTATCGGAAGATATTTCTTTTTTCACCCTAGGCCTCAATTCTCTAGAAATGTCCAATTGCAGTTTCTATGAAAAGCCTGTTTCAAAGCCGCATAATCAAAAGAAAGGTTCCACTCTCTGAGATGCATGCACATTTCATAAAGAAGGTTCACAGATTATTTCTGTGTAGTTTTTATTTGAAGATATTCCTTTTTCCACGATAGGTCTCAAAGCGCTCCAAATGTCCACTTGCAGTTTATACAAAAGAGTGTTTCAAAACTGCTCAATCAAAAGAAAGCTTCTACTCTGTTAGATGAATGCACAGATCAGAAAGAAGTTTCACAGAATGCTTCTGCATAGTTTTAATGGGGAGATATTTCGTTTTTCACCATAGGCCTCAATGTTCTCCAAATATCCACTTGCAGATTCTATTAAAAGAGTGTTTCAAAACAGTTCAATCAAAAGAAAGGTTAACCTCAATGATATGAATGCACATGTCAGAAAGAAGTTTCACAGAATGCTTCTGTGTAGTTTTTATTTGAAGTTATTCCTTTTTCCACGATAAGCCTCATGGCGCTCCAAATGTCCACTTGCAGATTCTACAAAAAGAGAGTTTCAAAACGGCTCAATTAAAAGAAAGGTTCTTGCTGCTTGATTCCGCTTGCCAGTATTTTATTGAGGATTTTTGCATCAATTTTCATCAAGGATATTGGTCTGAAATTCTCTTTTTTGGTTATGTCTCTGCCAGGCTTTGGTATCAGGAAGATGCTGGCTTCATAAAATGTGTTAGGGAGGATTCCCTCTTTTTCTATCGATGGGAATAGTTTCAAAAGGAATGGCACCAGTTCCTCCTTGTACCTCTGGTAGAATTTGGCTGTGAATCCATCAGGTCCTGGACTCTTTTTTGTTTGTAAGCTATTGATTATTGCCACAATTTCAGAACCTGGTATTGGTCTATTCAGAGATTCATCTTCTTCCTGATTTAGTATTGGGAGAGTGTATTTGTCGAGGAATTTGTCCATTTCTTCTAGATTTTCTAGTTTATTTGCATAGAGGTGTTTGTAGTATTCTCTGATGGTAGATTGTATTTCTGTGGTATCGGTGGTTATATCCCCTTTTTCATTTTTTATTGCATCTATTTGATTCTTCTCTCATTTCTTCTTTATTAGTCTTGCTAGCGGTCTATCAATTTTGTTGATCTTTTCAAAAAACCAGCTCCTGGATTCATTAATTTTTTGAATGGTTTTTTGTGTCTCTATTTCCTTCAGTTCTGCTTTGATTTTAGTTATTTCTAGCCTTCTGCTAGCTTTTGAATGTGTTTGCTCTTGTTTTTCTAGTTCTTTTAATTGTGATGTTAGGGTGTCAATTTTGGATCTTTCCTGCTTTATCTTGTGGGCATTTAGTGCTATAAATTTCCCTATAAACACGGCTTTGAATGTGTCCCAGAGATTCTGGTATGTTGTGTCTTTGTTCTCATTGGTTTCAAAGAACATCTTTATTTCTGCCTTCATTTCATTGTGTACCCAATAGTCATTCAGGAGCAGTTGTTCAGTTTCCATGTAGTTGAGTGGTTTTGAGTGAGTTTCTTAATTCTGAGTTCTAGTTTGATTGCACTGTGGTCTGAAAGACAGTTTGTTATAACTTCTGTTCTTTTACAATTGCTGAGGAGAGCTTTACTTCCAACTATGTGGTCAATTTTGGAATAGGTGTGGTGCTGAAAAAAATGTATATTCTCTTGATTTGGGGTGGAGAGTTCTGTAGATGTCTATTAGGTCCACTTTGTGTAGAGCTGAGTTCAATTCCTGGATATCCTTGTTAACTTTCTGTCTCTTTGATCTGTTAGGCGTGGGCAAGAACTTCACGTCTAAAACACCAAAAGCAATGGCAACAAAAGCCAAAATTGAGAAATGGGATCTAATTACAGTAAAGAGCTTCTGCACAGCAAAAGAAAATACCATCAGAGTGAACAGGCAATTTACAGAATGGGAGAAAATTTTTGCAACCTACTCATCTGACAAAGGGCTAATATCCAGAATCTACAATGAACTCAAACAAATTTACAAGAAAAAAACAAACAACCCCATCAAAAAGTGGGCAAAGGACATGAAAAGACACTTCTCAGAAGGAGACATTTATGCAGCCAAAAAACACATGAAGAAAGGCTCATCATCACTGGCCATCAGAGAAATGCAAATCAAAACCACAGTGAGATACCATCTCACACCAGTTAGAATGGCCATCACTAAAAAATCAGGAAACAACAGGTGCTGGAGAGGATGTGGAGAAATAGGAACAATTGTACACTTTTGGTGGGACTGTAAACTAGTTCAACCATTGTGGAAGTCAGTGTGGCGATTCGTCAGGGATCTAGAACTAGAAATACCATTTGACCCAACCATGCCATTACTGGGATATTCACAAACAAAACCTGAACAACCAAATGTCCAAAAGATAGACTGATTAAAAAATGTGGACATATACACCATGGAAACTATCACATGTCCTTTGTAGGGACATGGATGAAACTGGTAAACATCATTCTCAGTAAACTATCGCAAGGACAAAAAACCAAACACCACATATTCTCACTCATAGGTGGGAATAGAACAATGAGAACTCATGGACACAGGAAGGGGAACATCACACTCCGGGGACTGTTGTGGGGTTGGGGGAGGGGGGAGGGACAGCATTAGGAGATAGACCTAATGCTAAATGACGAGTTAATGGGTGCAGGAAATCAACATGGCACATGGATACATATGTAACAAACCTGCACATTGTGCACATGTACCCTAAAACCTAAAGTATAATAATAAAAAAAAAAGGTTCTAGTCTGTGAGATGAATGAACAGAATAGAAGAAGTTTCACAGAATGCTTCTGTGTAGTTTTTAGGGGAAGATATTTCGTTCTTCAATGAAGGCCTCAATGTTCTCCAAATGTCCACTTGCAGATTCTACAAAAAGAGTGTTTCAAAACTGCTCAAACAAAAGAAATGTTCTATTCTGTTAGATGAATGCACAGATGAGAAAGAAGTTTCACAGAATGCTTCTGCATAGTTTTAATGGGAAGATATTTCGTTTTTCACCATAGGCGTCAATGTTCTCCAAATGTCCACTTGCAGATTCTACAAAAAGAGTGTTTCAAAACTTCTCAATCAAAGGTAAGGTTCAACTTTGTTAGATTAATGCACAGATCAGAAAGAAGTTTCACAGCATGCTACCGTGTAATTTTTATGGGAAGATATTTCTTTTTTCACCCTAGGCCTCAACAAATGTCAAATTGCAGTTTCTACGAAAAGCCTGTTTCAAAGTGACACAAGCAAAAGAAATGTTCCACTCTCTGAGATTAATGCACAGCTCATAAAGAAGATTCACAGATTATTTCTGTGTAATTTTTATTTGAAGATATTCCTTTTTCCACGATAAGCCTCAAAGCACTCCAAAAGTAGAATTGCAGTTTATACAGAAAGATTGTTTCAAAACTACCCAGTCAAAAGAAACGTTCAACATTGTGAGATGAATGCAGAGAATAGAAAGAAATTTCACAGAAGTATTCTGTGTAGTTTTTACTTGAAGATATTTCATTTTTCACCATAGGACTCAAAGGTCTCCAAATGTCTACCTACAGATTCTACAAAAGGAGTGTTTAAAAACTGCTCAATCAAAAGAAAGGTTTTACTCTGTTAAATGAATGCACAGATCAGAAAGTAGTTTCACAGAATGCTTCTGTGTAGTTTTAAGGGGAAGATATTTCATTTTACACGGCATGCTTCCATATTCTCCAAATATCCCCTTGCAGATTCTACAAAAAGAGTGTTTCAAAACAGCTCAATCAAAACAAAAGTTCAACTCAGTGAGATGAATGCACAGATCAGAAAGTAGTTTCACATAATGCCTCTGTGTAGTTTTAAGATGAAGCTATACCTTTTTCCACGACAGACCTCAAAGTTCTCCAAATGTCCACTTGCAGATTGTATAAATAGAGTGTTTCAAACTGCTCAATCAAAAGTAAGGTTCAACTCTGTTAGTTGAATGCGCAGATCAGAAAGAAGTTTCACAGAATTGTTCCGTGAAGTTTTTAGGGGAAGATATTTCGTTTATCACCGTAGGCCTCAATGTACTCGAAATGTCCATGTGCAGATTCTACAAATAGTGTGTTTCAAAACTGCTCAATCAAAACTAAGGTTCAACCCTGTTAGTTGAATGCACAGATCAGAAAGTAGTTTCACAGAATGCTTCCGTGTAGATTTTATTTGAAGATATTCCTTTTTCCACCATAGGCGTCAAAGCACTCCAAATGTCCACTTGCAGTTTATACAGAAAGAGTGTTTCAAAACTACCCAATCAAAAGAAAGGTTCAACACTGTGAGATGAATGCAGAGAATAGAAACAAATTTCACAGAAGTATTCGGTGTAGCTTTTACTTGAAGATATTTCGTTTTTCACCATAGGCCTCGAAGATCTCCAAATGTCCATTTGCAGATTCTACAAAAAGAGTGTTTCAAAACCGCTGAATCAAAAGAAAGGTTCTACTCTGTTAGATGAATGCACAGTTCAGAAAGTAGTTTCACAGAATGCTTCTGTGTAGTTTTAAGGGGAAGATATTTCGTTTTACACAGTATGCTTCAATATTCTCCAAATATCCCCATGCAGATTCAACAAAAAGAGTGTTTCAAAAGACCTAAATCAAAAGAAAGCTTCAAATCAGTGAGATGAATACACAGATTAGAAAGCAGCTTCACAGAATGCTTCTGTATAGTTTTTATTTGAAGCTGTATCTTTTTCCAAGTTAGGCTTCCAAGCACTCCAAATGTCCACTTGCAGATTCTACAAACAGAGCGTTTCAAAACTGCTCAGTCAAAAGAAAGGTTGTACTTTGTGAGATGAATGAAGAGAATAGAAAGAAGTTTCACAGAATGCTTCTGTGTAATTCTTATGGGATGATATTTCGTCTTTCACCGTAGGCCTCAATGTTCTCAAAATGTAAACCTGCAGATTCTACAAATAGAGTGATTCAAAACTGCTCAATCAAAAGTAAGTTTCAACTCTGTTAGTTGAATGCAAAGATCAGAAAGAAGTTTCATAGAATGCTTCCATGTAATTTTTAGGGGACGATATTTCGTTTTTCAACATAGGCCACAATGTTCTCCAAATGTAAACTTGCAAATTCTACAAATGGAGTGTTTCAAAACTGCTCAATCAAAACGTAAGTTAAACTCCATTAGTTGAATGCACAGATCAGAAAGAAGTTTCACAGAATGCTTCCGTGTAGTTTTTATGGGAATATAATTCTTTTTTGACCATAGGCCTCAATGTTCTCCAAATGTCCACTTGCAAATTCTACAAAAAGAGGGTTACAAAACTGCTCAATCAAAAGTAAGGTTCAACTCTGTTAGTTGAATGCACAGATCAGAACGAAGTTTCACACAAGGCTTCTGTGTAGTTTTTATATAAACATATTCCTTTTTCCACGATAGGCCTCAAAGCGCCCAAATCTCCACTTGCAGTTTATACAGAAAGAGTGTATCAAAACTATCCAATCAAAAGAAAAGTTCAAAACTGTGAGATGAATGCAGAGAATATAAAGAAATTTCACAGAATTATTCTGAGTAGTTTTTACTTGAAGATATTTCATTTTTCACCGTAGGCATCAAAGGTCTCCAAATGTCCACTTGCAGATTCCACAAAAAGAGTGTTTCAAAACTGCTCAATCAAAAGAAAGGTTCTACTCTGTTAGATGAATACACAGATCAGAAAGTTGTTTCACAGAATGCTTCTGTGTAGTTTTAAGGAGAAGATTTTTCGTTTTACACCGTATGCCTCAATATTCTCCAAATATCCCCTTGCAGATTCTACATAAAGAGTGTTTCAAAACAGCTCAATCAAGAGAAAGGATCAACAGAGTGAGATGAATGCACAGATTAGAAAATAGTTTCACAGAATGCTTCTGTGTAGTTTTTATTTGAAGATATTCCTTTTTCCACGATAGGCCTCAAAGCTCTCGTAATGTCCACTTGCTGATTTTACAAATAGAGTTTTTCAAAACTGCTCAATCAAAAGTAACGTTCAACTCTGTTAGTTGAATGCACAGATCAGAATGAAGTTTCACAAAATGTTTCCGTGTTGTTTTTAGTGGAAGATATTTAGTTTTTTACCATAGGCCTCTATGTTCTCCAATGTCCACTTGTAGATTCTACAAATACAGTGTTTCAAAATTGCTAAATCAAAACTAAGGTTAAACTCTGTTAGTTGAATGCACAGATCAGAAAGACGTTTCACAGAATGCTTCTTTGTAGTTTTTATGGAAAGATATTTCTTTATTCACCACAGGCCTTAATGTTCTCCAAATATCCACTTTGAGATTCAACAAAAAGAGAGTTTCAAAACTGCTCAATCAAAAGGAAGGTTCAACTCCGTTAGTTGAATGCACAGATCAGAAAGAAGTTTCACAGAATGCTTCTGTGTGGTTTTTATTTGAAGATATTCCTTTTTCAACGATAGGCCTCAAGTCGCTCCAAATATCACATTGTAGTTTATACAGAAAGAGTGTTTCATAACTACCCAATCAAAAGAAAGGTTGAACACTGTGAAATGAATGCAGAGAATAGAAAGAAATTTCACATAAGCATTCTGTGTAGTTTTTGCTTGAAGATATTTCGTTTTTCACCATAGGCCCCAAAGATCTCCAAATGTCCACTTGCAGATTCTACATTAAGAGTGTCTCAAAACTGCTCAATCAAAAGAAAGGTTCTACTCTGTTAGTTGAATGCACAGATCAGAAAGTAGTTTCACAGAATGCTTCTGTGTAGTTTTAAGGGGAAGATATGTCGTTTTACACCGTATACCTCAATATTTTCCAGATATCCCCTTGCAGATCCAAGAAAAAGAGTGTTTCAAAGCAGCTCTGTGAAAAGAAAGGTTCAACTCAGTGAGTTGAATGCACAGATCAGAAAGAAGTTTCACAGAATGCTTCTGTGTAGTTTTGATTTGAAGATATACCTTCTTCCATGATAGGCTTCAAAGCGCTCTAAATGTCCACTTGCAGATACTACAAAAAGAGTGTTTCAAAACTGCTCAGTCAAAAGAAAGGTTCTACTTTGTGAGATGAATGAACAGAATAGAAAGAAGTTTCACAGAATGCTTCTGTGTACTTTTTATGGGAAGATATTTCGTTTTTCACCATAGGCCCCAATGTTCTCCAAATATCCACTTGCAGATTCTGCAAATAGAGTGTTTCAAAACTGCTCAATCAAAAGTAAGGCTAAACTCTGTTAGTTGAAAGCACAGATGAGAAAGAAGCTTCACAGAATGCTTCCATGTAGTTTTTAGGGGAAGATATTTCCTTTTTCACCATACGCCTCAATGTTCTCAAAATGTCCACTTGCAGATTCTACAAATAGAGTGTTTGAAAACTGCTCAATCAAAACTAAGGTTAAAATCTGTTAGTTGAATGCACAGATCACGAAGCAGTTTCACAGAATGTTTCCATGTAGATTTTATGGGAAGATATTTCTTTTTTCACCATAGCCCTCAATGTTCTCCAAATGTCAACTTGCAGATTCAACAAAAAGAGTGTTTCAAAACTGCTCAATCCAAAGTAAGGTTCAAATCTGTTAGTTGAATGCACAGACCAGAAAGAAGTTTCACAGAATGCTTCTGTGTAGTTTTTATTTGAAGATATTACTTTTTCCATGATAGGCCTCAAAGAGCTCCAAATGTGCACTTCCAGTTTATATGGAAAGAGTGTTTCATAACTACCCAATCAAAAGAAAGGTTCAACACTGTGAGATGAATGCAGAGAATAGAAAGAAATTTCACAGAAGTATTCTGTGTAGTTTTTACCTGAAGATACTTCGTTTTTCACCATAGGCCTCAAAGATCTCCAAATGTCCAACTGCTGATTCTACAAAAAGAGTGTTTCAAAACTGCTCAATCAAAAATATGGTTCAACTCTCTTAGTGGAATGCACAGAACAGAAAGAAGTTTCACAGAATGCTTCTGTGTCGTTTTTATGGGAAGATATTTCGTTTTTCACTGTAGGCCTCAAAGTTCTCCAAATGTACACATGTAGATTCTACAAATAGAGTGTTTCAAAACTGCTCAACCAAAAGTAAGATTCAACTCTGTCAGTTGAATGCACAGATCAGAAAGAAATTTCCCAGAATTCTTCCGTGTAGTTTTTAGGGGAAGATATTTCGTTTTTCACCATAGGACACAATGTTCTCAAAATGTCCACTTGCAGACTCTACAAATAGAGTGTTTCAAAACTGCTCAATCAAACTGAAGTTAAATGCTGTTAGTTGAATGCACAGATCAGGAGGAAGTTTCAGAGAATGCTTCCGTGTAGTTTTTAGGGGAAGACATTTCTTTTTTCACCATAGGACTCAATGATCTCCAAATGTCCACACGCAGATTATACAAAAGGGTGTTTCAAAACTGCTCAATCAAAAGAAAGTTTCTTCTCTGCTAGAGAAATGCACGGATCAGAAAGTAGTTTCACAGAATGCTTCTGTGTAGTTTTAAGGGAAGATAATTCTTTCTACACCGTATGCCTCAATGTTCTCCTAATATCCCCCTGCAGATTCTACAAAAAGAGTGTTTCAAAACAGCTCAATCAAAAGAAATGTTCAACTCAGTGAGATGAATGCACAGATCAGAAAGTAATTTCACAGAATGCTTCTCTGTAGTTTTTATTTGAAGATATACCTTTTTCCACGATAGGCCTCAAAGCTCTCCAAATGTCCACTTGCAGATTCTGCAAAAGGAGTGTTTCAAAACTGCTCAGTGAAAAGAAAGGTTCTACTTTGTGAGATGAATGAACAGAATAGAAAGAAGTTTCAGAGAATTCTTCTGTGTAGTTTTTATTAGAAGATATTTCATCTTTCACCGAAGGCCTCAATGTTCTCCAAATGTCCACTTGCAGATTCTACAAATAGAGTTTTTCAAAACTGCTCATTCAAAAGTAAGGCTCAAATCTGTTTCCTGAATGCACAGAAAAGAAATAAAGATTCACAGAATTCTTCCATGTAGTTTTTAGGGGAAGATATTTCGTTTTTCACCGTAGGCCTCAATATTCTCCAAATGTCCACTTGCAGATTCTACAAATAGAGTGTTTCAAAACTGATCAATCAAAACTCAGGTTAAACTCTGTTAGTTGAAAGCACAGATCAGAAAGAAGTTTCACAGAATGCTTC
>NW_026654285.1:0-9311 GCF_009828535.3 Hylobates moloch
GTTACAGTTGCTGTTTTTCATTACAAATTGTGATGGTAAATTTCATGTGTCAACTTGTCTAGGCTATGTTGCCAAGATGTTTAGCCAAACACCAGTCTAGAACTTGCTGTGAAGTAGTTTTTAGACATGATTAACAATTAAATCAGTACACTGAGTAAAGCAGGTTATCCTCCATAATGTCAGTGGGTTCCATTTAACCAGTTGAAAGCTTTAAGAGAAAAAGACTGGTGTCAACCAAGGAAGAAGAAATTCTGTGTCCCGACTGCCTGTAGCCCTAGGGCTGCAATACCTACTCTTCCCTGTGTCTCTAGACTACCAGCCTACTCTGCAAAATTCAGAATTCCCAGCCCCCTAAATCGTGTGAACCAAGACCTTAAAATCTCTCTCTGTGTATCTCTTCCTGTATCTCTCTCTGTTTCTCTAGAGAACTGTGACAAATATGCAACTTTTAAAACATAACTTACAAGTTTCTTTTAAAACTGGTTTCTCTGTATTTCCTGCAATTTCTTTTATTGTGCCTCTTGTTTTATATGCTGCAGCCAAGTTTTTTTTTTCCTTTCCATTTTCTAAAATGCATTGTACTTAATTCTACCTACAGGCTTTCTTAAAGCTCCTTTCTCTCTCAGGAGCATGCTTCACCTTACTGAACCCTGTTCCTGCTATATTCAATGTACCACATACTTTAGCCTTATGAAAATATTTCAGTGAAATCTCCCAATCCTCCATGAAGAAGACTCCTTCCTCTCTCATAGACTTCCATGGATTCTTAATATTTTCTCTACTGTACATATCACAGATTGTAATTTTAACAGGTTCTTACCAAATTTGAAAAACTATTACTTTAAAGAGTTCACTTACTGTGAAACCTGTGATGCAGAAACAAAATGTTATGGTGTTGGGACTCAGAAAGTGACACCCCAAAGACTAGCACTTTGATATGCTGAGAGGCATTTGAAGATGCCTCAGAATCAAGGTTCCTCTAAATTTGTCTTGTCTCCCTCTCCCCAAGCACAAGAAGGGACTCTGTCTGGAATTTCCTTATCTAAGAAGCCTTTCCAAAAGAAATGCAATTGTCTTAAGAATCTCATCAAATAACCAGGAAGGATCAATTACCTGAGAAGAGAAGACACTAGGAGTTATTACCACATCCATATCGACTTTTCACCTGTTCTTCTGAGGGCAACTCCAATAAATTACCTGGAGGTAATTATCTGCAGAATAAGGCAAGTTTTGCTTCTGTGCACTTCTGCACCTCAGCTTCCCAAAGATAATCGTTTATTTGCTACTAGCCCTATCCATACCCCAGTTTCCCTTTTCCCTATGAAGAGCGTATTTAAGCCTTGATAATCAAGTCCGTCTCTGAGTTCTCTCTGAGTTCTTATTTTATGCGACTCCAATGCACACATGTGCTTGTAACAAATTTATTATGCTTTTTCCTTGTTTACCTCTTTGTTTTTGTTTAATGGTGTTCAGCTGTGACCCTTTACAATGGGGAGGAACAGAATCATCCCCTTTTTGCCAGTACAGTTCTGTGGGTGAAGATGGAAAGATTGAGACACCTATTCATTCTGGAGCATACAGATGAGGTACTGGGACCACCGACAAAAAGCCAACAAAGAAAGGTAGAAACTTTTACCAAGGTCTCTTCTCCTAGATCTCTGCATCTAGAACTTTGTAGAAAATGAAAGATAAACATTTCTCCTAATCTCTTTCTTTCCAAATTCAGGTTAGCAGGAGAAAATAATTTGTTTGGATTGTGACTCCGGTGGATATTTGGTTTTAGGATGTCCATTTATTTTTGAAATGCTCCCTTCCATAAACAGCTATTATTTTTCTGTTTGTATTGTTTTGTATCCAGAGAACATAGCTTAGCTTGCCCCCTGTTGAGGGTGCAAAAGGCCTACTGAAAAAGGTTGGGGATTCCCGTAAAACAATATAGTATTCTGATTGTTGCTAGCTCTTAAGCTGTTGTCTAAATCTTTCTTTCTTTTAGCTGTTTTTGAGTGTGGCTCTGGATCTTGTGAGTAGTGCGTGTTTGCACCTTTTTGGAGATGACTCACGCATTCTTGGTTAATCAATAAACAGCATATGGATTCTGAGTCACTTAGTAGCTACCTTTGGTTTTAAAAAAAAAAAAGGAGAAAAAAGTTCAAAAGCCAGAAGTATTGGCTGCTTATCTCTGTTGACATTTGATAATAAGAGTTTTGAAAATGTCTTTTAATTTTAAGAGTTCTATGGTCAAAATCAGTTTAATATAGGCTGATATTCAGACTATATACACACACACACACACACACACACACACACACACACACAGACTATATACACACACACACACACACACACACACACACACACACACACACATATATATATATGTTTCTCTGTTCTATTTTGGATCATATTCCTCCAACGATAACTTTTCATTTGCTGAATCTCTTTTTCTTGAACCCCTGCTAACTGGAACTTCATTGGTCTTTTTGGAAAACTTAAGATCTTCCCAAAATGGCTCCTCTAGATTTGTTCTTCCATTTATTTCTGCCCCTCCTTGTGCCACATTCAGTCTTCTACTCAGTTCCCTTCAATCTTTGATCTCTTTCCCTTGGAGTTTCTACCTCCTCCATTTTGTGATCAATGGATAAAAATTTACTGAGAGAAAACATCAGAGTTCTGGTTATACATAAAGAGATCTAAAAGACACTTTATGAGACTTTCTGAGGAACACAGCTAAGAGACAACTGACCCCCTTTTGGATTCCCTGTCTTCCTTAAAGAGCCCCAGGAGTTCTAAGTGAATTTAACCTTATTTCTTGAGGGTCTTTGGTCTGAACTCAGTAATTCAGTTAAGAAATAGAAACAAAGTTAAAAAGCCACCTATTGAACTAAATTGGTTTCCAAAGTACAACTTTCTGATATTTAGCTGGCTATTTTTAAAGTCCTTGTAAAAGAAATTTACATCTACAAAGGAAATATCCATTTGTGAGGACATATGTATGCACATATGTGTGCATATACATATTTTTATTTTGTATATATGTGTGCATATATATATATATACACACAGTCATGTGCTGTATAATGATGTTCCAGTCAATGATGAACCACATATACAGCAGTAGTCCCTTAAGATTATAATACTATATTTTACTGTATCTTTTTAATGTTTAAGTGTTTAGATACACAAATACTTACCATTGTGTTACAGTTGCCTCCAGTATTTAGTATGGCAACATGCTGTACAGATTTGTAGTCTTTAATTTATGTTTATATGTGTAGTAGGCTATACCATCTATATTTGTGTAAATACACTCCATGTTGTTCACACAATGATGAAATCACCTGATACATTTCTCAGAACGTATCCCCATCTTTAAGCAAGGCATGAGTATATATTTGATTGCACACACCTATATCCTAAGAGTGAATTATTACAAAGGCATTATAATAAAAAAATTATTTTCAGTAAGTAGAAAAGTGTCCTGATTCAACACATTTGTCTGGAACCTAATTTTGTAGTTTGAATACTGGGAAAATTTGAATGCAGTAAACCTGCTTATAAATATAGTGATTGGCCAGGTGCAGTGGCTCACACCTGTTATCCCAGTACTTCGGGAGGCCTAGATGGGTGGATCACCTGAGGTCAGGAGTTTGAGACCAGCCTGGCCAACATGGTGAAACCCTGTATCTACCAAACATACAAAAAATTAACTGGGCATCGTTGCAGGCACCTGCAATCTGAGCTACCTGGGGAGCTGAGGCAGGAGAATTGCTTGATCCCAGGAGGTGGAGGTTGCAGTGAGCCGAGATTGTGCCATTGCACTCCAGCTTGGAAAACAAGAGTGAAACTTCATGTTAAAATAAATGAATAAGTAAAGCAATTAACAATGAAACTTTTTAAAGTTTTACTTTTATTGTTGAGGACAATAATTTTTAAGGAATAAAATAATTTTAATAGAAGAACTAAAAGAAAGACATAAATTATGTTACTCTGAAGGTAGATTTGTATAGTAATTTCTATTTCAGAGTTGTGGGAATACATGAATTAGAAGCCAATAACACTTGCTCTGGTTTGAATGTGTCATCTCAAAAGCACATGTTGGAAATTTAATCTGCAATGCGATAGTGTTGGAAAATGAGGTCTAATGGAACGTGTTTAGCCCATGAGAGTTCCACTTTTATGAATGGATGGGTGCTGATATCAAAAGGCTTGAGGCTGCCTGTCAATCCCTCATGTTTTCTCTCACCCTCCCACATTTCACTGTAGGATGACACAGTGAGAAACCAGCACCTCAATATTGGACTTACCAGTCTCCAGAACTGTGAGAAATACATTTCTTTATAAATTATCCAGTCTGTGTTATTTTATATAGTAACATAAAATGGACTAAGACAACACTATTCACTTGTTGATCTTTGCATCAGGCCCTCATTATATTCTTTAGGGGAAAAGAGTTAATAATTGAGAATGAATTGATTCACACGATTCAAAGATCAAAAACAGATAGAGAAAGAACAATGGTTTTGAAGAGAGATTATGAAAAATATAAACTTGATGACCGAACTTAATAGGTATACACCTATCTTAAAAAATATCCTCATAATAATGCAAGTGATTTTAACAAAATTTTTTACACAATATTTTTTAAATAGGAAGAGCCCGGTGTATCTGTTTAGCCATTGTCCCTTCTTATATTTAAACATCTTGACATTCTGTGTTCTTTAAGAAAATATTCTGACATTAGAAAAGGAAAAATAAAAGTAAGTTTCTACTTTTGAGTATCAAATGGCTACATCTGAAGTGACATTTCAGGCTATTATCCTGAATCTGAGCAATGACTAGAAGCAAGTACCTGATGAGAGAAAACAATGCTTCCTTCGCTGCCCATCCTAAACCCAAAATTAAACAATATTGCTTCTTTGGTGGGCTGATGTATGAAGACATTTTATGAGAGTTCAAATGTAAATACTTTCATGTTTGTTTGTTTGTTTGTTTTTTCTTAGAAAACAGCAAATCCCCTGTTTCTGGAATATTAAGCTCTGAGGTGTTTAGAAATGATAAAGAATTTGGAATTCTGAATGCACAGAAAATGTGTGTCTTATTACCTAGGCAGAATCCAGCAAGTTGATATAGCTATAGTTTAGAAAAAATAAAACTATGTTGGCCGGGCACGGTGGCTCAAACCTGTAATCCCAGCACTTTGGAAGGCCAAGGCGGGCAGATCAAAGGTTAGGAGTTCAAGACCAGACTAGCCAAGATGGTGAAACCCCATATCTACTAAAAATATAAAAAAATTAGCCCGGCGTGGTGGCAGGCGCCTGTAGTCCCAGCCAGTCGGGAGGCTGAGGCAGAGAATTGCCTGAACCCGGGAGGCGGAGGTTGCAGTGAGCTGAGATGGCACCACAGCACTCCAGCCTGGATGAAAGTGTGAGACTCCATCTCAAAAAAAACAAAAAAACAAAAAAACAAAAAAAAAAGAATAAAACTATGTCTAGAAAGATTAGAAAATGATATAAATCTATGAGAAGAAAACCAATTAGAAAGGTAATGTGGGTTTTTTTTCTGTTTTAGCTTGTATATTTTTCTGTTTTAGCTTATATATTTTTAGATTTTTTTTATTATTATTATACTTTAGGTTTTAGGGTTTCCTATTGCTGCTCTACAATCACCACCACAAACAACACAAACTTAGTGGCTTAAAATAATGCATTTATTATCTTATAATTCTCCAGATAAGAATCTAAAGTGGGTCTCACAGGGCTGAAATAAAGATGTTAACAAGGCTACATTGCCTTCTGGAGCCTGTAGTGGAAAACCCATTTTCTTGCCTCTTCCAGCATCTAGAGGCTCCCTTTATTCATTGACTTTATAGCTCCTTTCCATTTTCAAAGCCAGCAGTGGCCAGACAAGTATTTGTTAGATTCCATCACTCTGATTCTGACTCTTGTTTCCTCTTTCACATATAAGGAAAGAGTGACTAAATTGGCCACATACAGATAATGCATGAAAATCTTCCCACCTGGAGACTTCTAACGTAATCACACTTGTAAAGTCTCTTTTACCATGTAAGGTAGCATATTTACAGGTTCCAGGGATTCGTATGTGGACACCTTGCATGTTTGAGGGAGAGGGGCATTTTCCTGTGAACCACATGCAAAGATGAAATTTTGATTATCTTCACATATAATAATTTGAATTTTAGAAAGCAAATTTGAAAACTCCATCTATGTCTCCAGCAACATTTCCAGTGGAAAAAAAAAAGCATTATAAAATAAATAGCATTGCTCTTCTCTGAAAGTTAATAAACAGATGGTCAGAAGGCATTTCACCATTTTTTCCCACAAGAAAAAAAGTCAAAATAGAGACATTGCTTATCATGGACAGAATCTCATTAAAGCACGTCAGGAGAAGGAAAACCCCCTTAGATGGATGAGTGATCTGAAATGCAGATGAGCAAAGAAATTTATAAATATATGTGCAAATGTATTTGAACACTGCGGAACTACATGTGTAGAATGATTAAATAAATCTATAAAAAGAGACTTAAAATACTAAGGATAATATGTAATTGGGAAATAAAGGTGAATTGCATTTTAAAATTTCTTGCATTATTTGACAGGAAGATCAAAGATAATCAAATATTACACTTAGATGAGTTAATTTGATACATTTTGTAATTTCTAAGGTAACCATTAAGAATTTTAAAAGCATATAATTTATAATATGGTAGAGAGAAATATGATTATAAAAATAGTCAATTTAAAAATAACAAAAAGGAAAAAATGACAGAGCTGATTGGACAAATAGTTCAAAATAAAATGTTGAAAACAAAAATAACTATACATTAATAATTATATTAACTATGAAATGATTAAAGTAAAAGAGTATCTTTTTCTGCATAAAAATACAAAATCTAATCTTTGCTATTTTTAAGGGACATATTTTAAATACAAAACATATAATGTTTGACTAAACAGACCAGAAAATAATATTCTAATAGACAATTAGAGAAAACTGAAGTTGCTGTCAGATTTAACAAATGAGAATAGAATGCACTACCACAGATAAAGAGGATTCAACATATTGATAATAGGTTCAATTAATTTTGATACTTGAATTTGACAGTACTATTAGGAGTATATTGACAAATACACAGCCAAGAGAGATCTTAACATGCATCTCTTGGTTATCTATAGAGAACTTGAACAAAAGGTGAGAAAAGTTGAAAAAAAAGATATAGTTAAAATATTTGAATGTGATTAACAAATATGATCCCTAGACATGCGCAAAATATTGTTCTTAAAAGTTGCATAACACAAATTATTTTAGCACTCAAAATATTTTCAAAAAGTGGTGGATATATTGGGTTATAATCAAAATCTACACATTTCAAAATATTTAAGTAACATTAGAATATTCTGTTTCTATAAAATTCTCACATAATTTAGAATTTAAAAGTACCATTTTAAATATCTCATGTTGAATATCTTAAGGAAAATTATGCAGTATTTTGGACATATATGAGGATATTAAGACAAATGTGATAAAATTAATTGTTTAAAGTTATAGCTCACATGAAAACATTAGGAAAAAAGATTAAAAGTTAGTCAATTCAGTACTCTTTTCAAAAATGCAACCTGTTCAGGTTTGCAGAGTAGGATATTAACCAAGATATAGCAACATAGATTATAAACAAACAGACGATTTCTGGAGCAAAATAACATATTAAAACATATAAGAAGAAAAAAATCTCAATTGCTCTGAAATGACTAAAGAAATTAAGAGAATTATATAAAAATTAAGAATATTATGAATAAATAAACAATTCATGGAAAGGTATAATTTTACAAAACTTGCATAAGAAGAAACAAATCATAATTTTAGATGTGGCTGTAGGACAGGTTGTCAGTCCTAAAGATTTTGATGTACCAGCCTGTCTTTATCTCAAAATCCCTTTAAGTCTGTCTCTTTCACACCCTGGATTGTCTATGAAGTAGTTATGAATGTCAAAGAGTGTGTGAAGTCTTACATTCTTTGAGAAACCCACACTCCAGAGGGAAATATGAAAACATTGAGAAGCAGTAAGGAACTAGGTGTTTCTACTTGGAAAACGAGATTACCTGTTTTCTTCTTTATTAGTCTTGCTAGCGGTCTATCAATTTTGTTGACCTTTTCAAAAAACCAGCTCCTGGATTCATTAATTTTTTGAAGGGTTTTTTGTGTCTCTATTTCCTTCAGTTCTGCTCTGATTTTAGTTATTTCTAGCCTTCTGCTAGCTTTTGAATGTGTTTGCTCTTGCTTTTCTAGTTCTTTTAATTGTGATGTTAGGGTGTCAATTTTGGATCTTTCCTGCTTTCTCTTGTGGGCATTTAGTGCTATAAATTTCCCTCTACACACTGCTTTGAATGTGTCCCAGAGATTCTGGTATGTTGTGTCTTTGTTCTCGTTGGTTTCAAAGAACATCTTTATTTCTGCCTTCATTTCATTATGTACCCAATAGTCATTCAGGAGCAGGTTGTTCAGTTTCCATGTAGTTGAGCGGTTTTGAGTGAGTTTCTTAATCCTGAGTTCTAGTTTGATTGCACTGTGGTCTGAGAGACAGTTTGTTATAATTTCTGTTCTTTTACATTTGCTGAGGAGAGCTTTACTTCCAACTATGTGGTCAATTTTGGAATAGGTGTGGTGTGGTGCTGAAAAAAATGTATATTCTGTTGACTTGGGGTGGAGAGTTCTGTAGATGTCTATTAGGTCCACTTTATGTAGAGCTGAGTTCAATTCCTGGATATCCTTGTTAACTTTCTGTCTCGTTGATCTGTCTAATGCTGACAGTGGGGTGTTAAAATCTCCCATTATTATTGTGTGGGAGTTTAAGTCCCTTTGTAGGTCACTGAGGACTTGCTTTATGAATCTGGGTGCTCCTGTGTTGGGTGCATATATATTTAGGATAGTTAGCTCTTCTTGTTGAATTGATCCCTTTACCATTATGTAATGGCCTTCTTTGTCTCTTTTGATCTTTGTTGGTTTAAAGTCTATTTTATCAGAGACTAGGATTGCAACCCCTGCCTTTTTTTGTTTTCCAGTTGCTTGATAGATCTTCCTCCATCCCTTTATTTTGAGTCTATGTGTGTCTCTGCACGTGAGATGGGTTTCCTGAATACAGCACACTGATGGGTCCTGACTCCTTATCCAGTTTGCCAGTCTGTGTCTTTTGATTGGAGCATTTAGCCCATTTACATTTAACGTTAATATTGTTATGTGTGAATCTGATCCTGTCATTATGATGTTAGTTGGTTATTTTGCTCGTTAGTTGCTAT
>NW_026654286.1:0-9304 GCF_009828535.3 Hylobates moloch
GAATGGAATGGAATGGAATGGAATGGAATGGAATGGAATGGAATGGACTGGACTGTAATGGAATGGAATGGAATGGAATGAAACGGAAAAAAGTGCAGTTGAGTGCAGTGGAGAGGAACGGAGAAGAAAGAAAGGGAGTGGTGTGGTGTGGAATGGAGTTGAATGGAATGGAATGGAATGAACTGGAAAGGAATTGAATGGAGTGGACTGAA
Source organism: Hylobates moloch (assembly GCF_009828535.3). Taxonomy (NCBI): domain Eukaryota; kingdom Metazoa; phylum Chordata; class Mammalia; order Primates; family Hylobatidae; genus Hylobates; species Hylobates moloch. Next base: position 213 of record NW_026654286.1, read on the forward strand.
ATGGAGGCAAATGGGTATTAATGGAATGTAGTGGTGTGGAGAGGAGTGTAGTGCAGAAGAGTGGATTTGAACTGAAAGGAATGGAAAGGAATAGATTTGAGTGGAGTGGATTGGATTCTATTGGAAAAGAATGGAATGGAAGGGAAAGGAATGGAATGGAATGGAATGGAATGGAATGCAATGAAATGCAATGGACTGCAACGGAATGGAGTGGATTGGAATGAAGGAAAATGAGAAGGAAAGGAATGCAGTGGTGTGGAGAGGAGTGGAGTGAAGAAGGGTGGATGTGAAATGAACGGAATGGAATGTAATGGAATTGAATGGAATGAATATAAAAAAGTTCAGTGGAGTGTATTGGAGTGGAATAGAGAAGAAAGGAATGGAGTGGAGTGGGGTGAAATGGAGTAGAGTGGAAAGGAATGGAATGGAAGGTAATGGAATGGAATGGAACGGAACGGAATGGAACGGAATGTAATGGAAAGGAATGGAATGGAATGGAGGCGATTGGACTGCAGGCAAACGGGAAGGAATGGAATGCAGTGGTATGGGGAGGAGTGGAGTGCAGAAGAGTGGATTGAATTGAATGGAATTGAATGAAAATAAAGATGTGCAGTGGAGTGCTGTGGAGTGGAATGGAGAAGAAAGGAATGGAGTGGAGTGGAGTGGAGTGGAATGGAGTGGAAAGGAACGGAATGGAATGGAATGGAGTGGAAAGGAACGGAACGGAATGGAATGGAATGAAATGGAATGGAATGGAATGGAATCGAAAAAGGTGCAGTGGAGGGCAGTGGAGAGAAATGGAGAAGAAAGGAAGGGAGTGGTGTGGAGAGAAATGGAGTTGAATGGAGTGGAATGGAATACAATGAAATTGAATGGAAAGGAGTGGATTGGATTGGAGGCGAATGGGAAGGAATGGAATGCAGTGGAGTGGAGAGGAGTGGAGTACAGAAGAGTTGAGTAGAATTGAATGGAATGGAAAACAATGGAATTGAGTGGAGTGGAGTGAATTCTATCGGAAAAGAATGGAATGGAATGGAATAGAATGGAACGGAAGGAAAGGAATGTAATGGAATGGATCAGAATGGAATGGAATGCAGTGGATTGGAGAGGAATTGTGTGGAGGGGAATGGAATGGAGTGGAATGGAATGGAATGGAATGGAAAGGAATGGAACGGAATGGAATGGAACGGAATGGAAAGAAATGGAGCGGAACAGAATGGAATAGGATAGAATGGAAAAGTGCAGTGGAGTGCAGTGGAGTGGAACGGAGAAGAAAGGAATGGAATGGAATGGAATGGAATGGAATGGAATGGAATGGAATGGAATGGAATGGAATGGAATTAAATGCAATGGAATGGAATGCAATGGAATGGAATGGAATGGAATAAAATGGAATGGAAAGGAGTGGAATGGAATCGAGGCGAATGGGAAGGAATGGAATGCAGTGGTGTGGAGAGAAGTGCAGTGCAAAAGAGTGGATTTGAAATGAATGGAATGGAAAGGACTGGATTGCGGTGGAATGGAGTTTACTATACTAGAAAAGACTAAAATGGAATGGAATGCAATGGATAGGAATGGAACGGAAAGGAATGAATAGAAAAAAATGCAGTGGAGTGGAAAGGAGAAGAAAGGAAGGGAGTGGACTGGAGTGGAATGGAATGTAAAGAAGTAGAGTGTATTCAGGTGGAATGGAATGGAAACGAATGGAATGGAATGGAATTCATTTTATTGGTGTGGAATTGCGAGGAGGGTAATAGAATGGAATGGAATGGAATGCAATGGAATGGAATGGAATGCAGTGGGTTGGAGTGGAGATGCGTGGACTGGAATGGAATGGAATGGAATGAAATGGAATGGAATGGAATGGAATGGAATGGAACGGAATGGAATGAAACGGAATGGAATGAATGGAATGGAATGGAATGGAATGCAATGGAATGGAATAAAGTGCAGTGGAGTGGAAAGGAAAAGAAAGGAAGGGCTGGAGTAGAGGGGAATGGAGTGAAATGGAATGGAATGGATTGAAACGTATTGAACTGCAATGGAGGCAAATGGGAAACAATGGAATGCAGTGGAGTGGAGAGAAGCGGAGTGGAGAAGAGTAGATTTGAATTGAATGGAATGCAAAGTTATGGAATTGAATGGAATGGAATGGAAGGGAAGGGAAGGGAATTAAACGGAATGGAAGGCAATGTAATGGAATGTAATGGAATGCAATGGAATGGAATGGAATGGAATGGAATGGAACGGAACGGAACGGAACGGAACGGAATGGAATGGAATGGAATGGAATGGAAAAAATTGCAGTGGAGTGCAGTGACAAGGAATGGAGAAGAAAGGAAGGGAGTGGAGTGGAGTGGAATGGAGTTTAATGGAATGGAAAGGAATGAAATGGAATGGAATGGAATGGATTGGAGTGGATTGGAATGGAGGCGAATGGGAATTAATGGAATGCAGCGGTGTGGAGAGGAGTGTAGTGCAGAAGAGTGGATTTGAATTGAATGGAATGGTAAGGAATAGATTAGAGTGGAGTGGATTGGATTCTGTTGGAAAAGAATGGAAAGGAATGGAATGCAATAGAATGGAATGCAATGGAATGGAATTCAATTTAATGGAAAAATGTGCAGTGAAGTGCAGTGGAGAGGCACGGAGAAGACGGGAAGGGAGTGGAGTTGAGTTGAATGTATTGGAAAGGAATGGGATGGAATGCCATGGAGTGGAATGGAATGGAATGGAGTGGATTGGAATGGAGGCAAATGAGAAGGAACGGAATGCAGTGGTGTTCAGAGGAGTTGATTGTAGAAGGGTGGATTTGACAAACAGAATGGAATGTAATGCAATGGAATGGAATGAATATAAAAATCTTCAGGGGAGTGTAGTGGAGTTGAATGGAGAAGAAAGGAATGGAGTGGAGTGGAGTGGAATGGAGTAGAGTGGAATGGAATGGAATGGAATGGAATGGAATGGAATGGAATGGAATGGAATGGAATGGAATGGAAAATAAAATGGAATAGAAGTGAATGGAATGGAGAGGACTGGAATGCAGGCGAATGAGAAGGAATGGAATGCAGTGATGTGGAGAGGAGTGGAGTGCAGAAGAGTGGATTTGAATTGAATAGAATGGAATGGAATGAATATAAAAACGTGCAGCGGAGTGTAATGGAGTGGAATGGAGAGCAAAGATTGGAGTGCAGTGGAGTGGAATGGAATGGAGTGGAATGGAATGGAATTGAACGGAAAGGAATGGAGTGGACGGGAATGCAGGTGATTGGGAACGAATGGAATGCAGTGGGGTGGAGAGGAGTACAGTGGAGAAGAGTGGATTTGAATGGAATGGAATGGAATGGAATGTACTGGAGTGGAGTGGAGTGGATTCTAGCGGAAAAGAATGGAAAGGAGTGGAATGAAAGGGAATGGAATGGAATGGAATGGAAAGGAATGGAATGGAATGGAATGGAAAGGAATGGATTGGTATGCAATGCAATGCAATGCAATGGAATGGAATGGAATGGAATGGAATGGAATGGAATGGAATGGAATGGAGAAAAGTGGATTGGAGTGCAGTGGAATGGAATGGAGAAGAAAGGAAGGGAGTGGAGTTGAGAGGAATGGAGTGGAACGGAATGGGATGAAATGGAATGGAATGCAAAGGAATGGAATTGAATGGAGTGGGTTGGAATGGAGGCGAAAGGGAAGGAATGGAATTCAGTGGTGTGCAGAGACTATATTGCAGAGAAGTGGATTTGAATTGAATGGAATGGATTGGAGTGGAGTGGAGTGGAGTGGATTCTAGTGGGAAAGAATGCCATGGAATGGAATGGAATGGAATGGAATGGAATGGAATGGAATGGAATGGAATGGAATGGAATGCAATGGAATGCAATGGAATGCAATGGAACGGAATGGAAAAAAGTGCAGTGCAGTGCAGTGGAGTGGAATGGAAAAGAAAAGAAGGTGTTGGCGTGGAGTGGAATGAAGCAGAATGGAATGGAACGGAATGGAATGGAAAGGAATGGAATGGAATGGAATGGAATGGAATGGAATGGAATGGAATGGATTGGAATGGAATGAAATGGAATGGAATGGTATGGAAAGGAATGGAATGGAAGAGAATGCAGTATTTTGGAGTGGAGTGGAGGGGAGTGAAAGGGAATGGAATGGAAGGGAATGGAATGGAATGGAATTCAAAGGAATGGAATTGAACAGAATGGAATGGAGTGGCCTGGAAAGAGGCGAATGGGAAGGAGTGGAATGCAGTGGAGTGGAGAGAAGTGGAGTGGAAAAGAGAGGATTTGAATGGAATGGAATGGAATGGAATGGATTGGAGTGGAGGGGAGTGGATTCTAGTAGAAAAGAATGGAATGGATTTGAATGGAATGGAATAGAATGGAATGAATGGAATGGAATGGAATGAATGGAAAAATTTGCAGTGGAGTGGAGCGGAGTGGAATGGAAAAGAAAGGAATGGAGTGGAGTGGAGTAGAAAGGAGTGGAATGGAATGGAATAGAATGGAATAGAATGGAATGGAATGGAATGGAATGGAGTGGAGTGGATTGGTGTAGAGTGGAGAGGAGTGGACTGGTGTGGGTGGAATGGAATGGAATAGAATGGAATGGCAGGGAGTGGAGTGAAGTGAAGTGGATTGAAATGTAGTGGAATGGAATAGGATGCAATGGCATGGTATGGAGTGTGATGGACTGGATTGGAATGGAGTGGAGTGGAATGGGATGCAATGGAATGGAGGAAAGTATGGTGGAGTGGAATGGAGTGGAGTGGAGTGGAATGGAATGGATTGGAATGGAATGGAATGGAAACATGAAATGAAATGGAAGCGGAGCTTGTGCCACGGCACTCCAGCCTGGGTGAAAGATTGAGATCCTGTCAAATGAAAGGAACGAAATGGAGTGGATTGGAATGGAGTGGAGTGTAGCAGAGTGAAGTGTAGTGGAGTGGAATGGAGTGGGCTGGAATGGAATGGAATGGAATGGAGTAGAGCCGAGGGGAGTGCATAGGATTGGAATGGAAAGTAATGGAATGAGATGCAATGGAATGGAGTGGAGTGTCTTATAGTGGACTGTAATGAAATGGAATGGAATGGGAAACAATGGAGTACAGTGGAGTGGAATTTAGTGGGTTGGAATGGAGTGGAGAGGAGGGGATTGGAGTGGAATGGAATGGATTATAGAGGAGTGGAGAGGAGAGGAGTGGAGTGGAATGGAATGGAATGGAAAGGAATGGAAAAGAATGGAATGGAATTGTGAAAGGAAATGTGAGCTGACATTGTGCCATCACTCCAGTCTGGGTAATAGAGTGAGATGCTGAAGAAAAAAAGGAATGGAATGGAATGGAGTGCAGTGGAAAGGAGTGGAGTGGAGTGGAGTGGAGTGGAGTGGAAAGGAATGGGTTGGAATGGAGTGGAATGGAATGGTGTGGAGGGGAGTGCAGTTGAGTGGAATAGAGAGGAATGGAATGGGATGGAATGGAATGGAGTGGATGTGAGTGGAGTGGAGAGTAGCAGAATAGAGTGGAGCAGAATTGAGTGGAGTGGAGTGGACTGGAATAGAATGGAATGAAATGGTGAAATGAAATGTGAGCTGAGATTGTGCCACTGCATTTCGACCGGGTAACAGAGTGAGATCCTGAAAAAAGAGAGGAATGGAATGGAATGTAGTGGAAAGGAATGGAGTGGAATTGAAAGGAATGGAATGGAATGGAATGGAATAGAGTGGAATGGAATGGAATGGAATGGAATAGAATGGAATGGGGTAGAGGGGAGTGGAGTGGAGTTGACTGGAGTGAAATGTATTGGAATGGAATGGTATGGAATGCAATGGAGAGGGTTGCAGTAGAGTGGAGTGCAGTGGCGTAGAGTGGAGTCAAATGCACTGGAATGGAATGGGATGGAATGGAACGGAGTGGAGTGGAGTGGATTGGAGTGGAATGCATTGGAATGGAATACAATGGAATGGAATGGAATGCAGTGGAGTGCAATGGAGGGGAGTGAAGTGAAAGGGAATGGAATGGAATGGAATGGCATGGAATGGAGTGGAATGGAATGGAATGGAATGGAATGGAATGGAATGGCATGGAATGGCATGGAATGGAATGGGATGGCATTGAATGGCATGGTATGGAATGGCATGGAATGGAATGGAATGGAATGGCATGGCATGGCATGGAATGGAATGGAATGGAGTGGAGTACAATGGAGTGGAGTGAAGTGAAATGAAATGGAATGGAATGGAGTGGAGTTCAATGGAGTGGAGTGAAGTGAAATGAAATGGAATGCAATGGAATGGAATGGAATGGAATGGAATTGATTGGAGTGCAGTTTAGAGGAGTGGAGTGGAGAGGAATGGATTGGAAAAGAATGAGATGTAATGGAGTGGAGTGGAGTGGAATCCAGTGGAGTGGAATGGGATAGATTGGAATGGAGTGGAGTGGAATGGAGTGGAATCGAATGGGAGGAATGGGATGGAGTGGATTGTATTGCAGATTAGTGAAGTGGAGTGGAATGGAGAAGAATGGAAAGGAATAGAAGAGAATGAAACGTAATGGAATGGTGAAATAAAATGTGAGCTGAGATTGTACCACTGCACTCCAGCATGGGTGACAGAGTGAGATCCTGACGAAAGAGGAATGGAATGGAATGCAGTGCGATGGAATGGAATGGATTGGAGCGGAGTTGAGTGGAGTGGAGTGGAATGGAGTGGAATGGAGTGGAATGGAATGGGATGGAATTGGATGGAATGGAATGGTGTGGAATTGAAAGAAATGGAATGCGATGGAATGGAAAGCAGTGAAGTGGATACGATTGCAGTGGAGTAGAGTGGAATGGAGTGGAATAGAATGGGATGAAATGGAATGTAGTAGAGTGGAGTAAAGTGGAGTGGAATGGACTGGAATTGAATGGGTAGGAATGGAATGGAATGGTGTGGAGTGGAGTGTAGTGGAGAGGAGTAGAGTGGTGTGTAGCAGAGTGGAGTGGAGTGGAGTGGAATGGAATGGATTGGAATGGAATGGTGTGGAGTGGAGTGGAGTAGAATGGAGTGGAATGCAGTGGAATGGAATGGAGTAGAGTGGAGTGGAGTGGAGTGGAGTGGAGTGCATTGGAGTCGAATGGAGTGGAGTAGAATGGAAGGGAATGGAATGGAATGGTGAAACGTAATGTGAGCTGAGATTGTTACATTGCACTACAGCCAGGGTGAGAGAGTGAGATCCTGTCGAAAGAAAGGAATGGAATGGAGTGGAATGGAATGGAATGGAATGGAGTGAAGTGGAGTGGAGTCGAGTCGACTGGAGTGGAGTGGAATGGAATGGGATGGAATGGAGTGAAGTGGAGTGGAGTGGAGTGGATTGACATGGAATGGAGTGGAATGTAATGGGATGGATTTGGATGGAGTGGAGTTGAGTGGTGTGGAGTTGGTTGTAGCCGAAAGAAATGGAATGGAATGGAATGGAATGCAATGGAATGGAATGGTATAATGAAATGTGAGTTACGATTGGGCCTCTGCACTCCACCCTGAGTGACAGTGTGAGATCCTGTCGCAAGAAAGGAATGGAATGGAATGGAGTGGAAAGGAATGGAATGGAATGGAGTGGAATGGAATGGAATGCAATGGTATGGAATGGAGTGGACTGGAGTGGAGTGGATTGGCGAGGAGTGGAGTGGATTGAAAGGGAGTGAAATGGAATGGGATCAAACGGGATGGAATGGAATGGAGTGGAGTGGACTGCAGTAGAGTGGAGTGGAGGGGAATGCAGTGGAAAAGAATGGGAAGGAGTGGTATGGAGTGTAGTGGAGTGGAGAGGAGTGGAATGTAACATTGGAATGGAATGGAATGGAATGGAATGGAATGGAATGGAATGGAATGGAGTGCAGTGGAGTGGAGTGGAGTGGAGTGGAATGGAATTGAATGGAATGGAAGGGCGTGGAATGGAATGGAATGGTGATATGAAATGTGAGCTGAGATTGTGCCAGTGCACTCCAGCCTGGGTGACAGAGGGAGATCCTGTCGAAAGAAAGGAATGGAATGGAAAGGAGTGGAATGGAATTGAATGGAATGGAGTTAAGTTGAGTGGAGTGGAATGGAATGGGATGGAAAGGGATGGAGTGGAGTGGGGTAGAGTGGAGTTGAGTGGAATGGAATGGGATGGAATGGGATGGAATGAGATGAAGTGGAGTGCTAGAGTGAAGTAGAGTGGAATGGAACTGAATGGAACGGAATGGAGTGGAGTGATGTGGAGTGGAATGGAATGGAAGGGCGTGGAATGGAATGGAATGGTGATATGAAATGTGAGCTGAGATTCCGTCAGTGCACTCCAGCCCCGGTGACAGAGTGAGATACTGTCGAAACAAAGGAATGGAAAGGAAAAGAGTGGAACGGAATTGAATGCAATGAAATGGAGTGGAATGGAGTGGAGTGGAGTGGAGTGGAGTGGAGTGGAGTTGAATGGTATGGAGTGGAATCGAATCAGATAGTATGTAATGGACTGGAGTGGAGTGGAGTTTAATGGAGTGGAAAGGAGTGGAATGGAATGGGATGGAATGCAATGGAGTGAAGTTGAGTGGAGTGGGGTGGAATGGAGTAGAATTGAATGCAGTGGAGTGGAGTGGGGTGGAATGGAGTAGAATTGAATGCAGTGGAGTGGAATTGAATGCATTCCCCTCCACTCCACTCTACTGCAGTCCACTCCACTCCATTCCATTCCATCCGATTCGATCCCATTCCATTTCACTCCCTTCCAATCCACTCCACTCCAGTCCAATCCATTCCATACCATTGCATTCCATTCCATTCTTTTCTTGCAAGTGGAGTGGAGTGGAGTGGATGGGAGTGGAGTGGAGTGGAATGGTATGGAATGGAATGGTGAAATGAAATGCGAGCTGAGATTGTGCACAGCTCTCCTGCCTTGGTAAGAGAGTGAGATCCTGTTGAAAGAAAGGAATAGAATGGAATGGAATGGAATCGAATGGAATGGAATGGAATGGAATGGAATGGAGTGGAGTGGAGTGGAGTATAGATGAGTGGAGCGGAGTTGAGTGGAGTTTCGTGGAGAGGAATGGAATGGAATGGATTGGGATGTAATG